>NW_026915745.1:0-143191 GCF_034315485.1 Pezoporus occidentalis
GAAATGGGGGTAACGGGGGCAATGGGGGTAATGGAGAAATGGAGGTATTGGAGCAATGGGGTAATGGGGGTAATGGGGCAATGGCGGATTGGGGTAATGGGGGACAATGGGGGTAATGGAGCAATGGGGGTAATGGGGCTATATGGGAGGCAATGGGGGTAATGGAGCAATGGGGTAATGGGGCAATGGCGGATTAGGGGTAATGGGGGACAATAGGGGTAATGGATCAATGGGGGTAATGGGGCTGTATGGGAGGCAATGGGGGTAATGGAGCAATGTGGGTAATGGGGGTAGTGGGGGTAATGGAAGCAATGGGGGATAATGGGGGTAACGGGCAATGGGGTAACGGGGGCAATGGGGTAATGGGGGGGTATGGGGGTAATGGGAGCTAATGGGCAGCAATGGGGGGTACAGGTGGGTGTTACGGGTTCAATGGGGGTCAGGTTTTGGGAGGTCGATGGGGGGCTTAGGAAGGGTTTGGGGGAGTCAATGTGGGGTCAGGAGGGGTTTGGGTGGCAAAGGGGGGTTTGTGGGGCCAGGAGGGCTTTTGAGGGGTGCTGGGGGGGGGGTAAATGGGGAGGGGGCAATGGAGGATTTGGGGTGTGAGGGTTTCAGGGGACAATGGGGCATTTTGGAGTTAAATAGGGGAGTTTGGGGGCGCAATGGGGGGTATGAGGGGTTTTTGGGGGGGTCAATCGGGATCAGTGTGTTCCAGGGGTCAATGGGGGGGTCAATGGGTATCAATGGGTGACAAAGGTGTCAAGGGGATCAGTGGGCATCAAAGGGCGTCAATGGGTGTCCACGGGTGTCAATGGGTGACAAGGGGGTCAACGGGTGTCAGTGGGTGACAGGGGTGTCAACGGGTGGCAAGAGAATCAATGGGGGTCAGTGGGTCTCAAGGGGTGTCAACGGGTGTCAATGGGTATCAATGGGTGCCAGTGGGTGTCAATGGGTATCAATATGGGTCAATGGGTGTAAATGGGTGTGAGTGGGTGGCAATGGGTATCAATGGGTGCCAGTGGGTGTCAATGGGTATCAATATGGGTCAATGGGTGTAAATGGGTGTGAGTGGGTGGCAATGGGTATCAATGGGTGCCAGTGGGTGTCAATGGGTATCAATATGGGTCAATGGGTGTAAATGGGTGTGAGTGGGTGGCAATGGGTATCAATGGGTGCCAGTGGGTATCAATGGGTGTGAGTGGGTGTCAATGGGTATCAATGGCTAGCAAGGGGTGTCATTGGGTGTCACCGGGTATCAGTGGGTGTCAACGGGTGTTGATGGGTGCCAATGGGTACCGATGGGTGTCGATGGGGGTATTGAAGGATGTCAAGGGGGTCAATGGATATCAATGGATGTCAAGGGGGGTCAGTGGGTATCAATGGGTGTAGATGGGTGCCAATGGGTATCAAGGGGTGTCGATGGGGGTATCGAGGGGTGTCAAGGGGGTCAATGGATACCAATGGATGTCAAGGGGAGTCAATGGGTATCAACAGGTGTCAGTGGGTGTCAACGGGGGTATCGATGGGTGTTGATGGGGTATCGACGGGTGTCAACGGGGGTATCGATGGGTGTCAAGGGGGTATCGATGGGTGTATCGATGGGTGTCGATGGGGGTATCGATGGGTGTCGATGGGGGTATCGATGGGTGTCAAGGGGGGTATCGATGGGTGTCAAGGGGGGTATCGATGGGTGTCAAGGGGGTATCGATGGGTGTCGATGGGGGTATCGATGGGTGTCGATGGGGGTATCGATGGGGTCAAGGGGGTATTGATGGGTGTCAAGGGGGGTATCGATGGGTGTCAAGGGGGGTATCAATCGATGGGTGTTGATGGGTATCGACAGGGTGTATCGATGGGTGTCGATGGGGGTATCGATGGATATCAAGGGGGTCAATGGATATCAATGGATGTCAAGGGGAGTCAATGGGTATCAACAGGCATCAATGGGGGTATCGATGGGGGTATCGATGGATGTCAAGGGTGGTCAATGGATGTCAAGGGGGGTCAATGGGTACCAATGGGTGTCAGTGGGTGTCAATGGGGGTATCAATGGATGTCAAAGGGGTCAATGGATATCAATGGATGTCAAGGGGGATCAATGGGTACCAACGGGTGTCAGTGGGTGTCAAGGGGGGTCAGTGGGTGTCAATGGGGGTATCGATGGGTGTCGATGGGGGTATCGATGGGTGTCAAAGGGGTCAATGGATATCAATGGATGTCAAGGGGGGTCAATGGGTACCAACGGGTGTCAGTGGGTGTCAATGGGGGTCAGTGGGTGTCAACGGGCTCTCACCCTCTTGCCGTTGCGGGTGAAGAACACGTGCGCCGTGCGCACCTCCAGGGACACGCGCTCGATGCCGCAGCCAACGCGGTCGCCGGAGCTGCACTTGGAGCCGAACTGACGGCCCTTGGCCCGGCCACTGTAGAGCCTGGGGGGGGGCAGACACTGTACAGCATGGGGGGGGGTCCAGCTGGTCCTGGCAGCCCCCTCAGGTCCTAGCAGATGCCTTTGGGCCCCCCCCAACCAACACTCACTTGCCATCATCACCATGGTAGGCCACGGAGCCGGGCAGCCAGCCGGGTTGATGGTCCAGGCTGTAGAACTGGGGCACCAGCCCCACGGCGATGGTGCCCCTCACACCGCTGTCCACGATGGACACCTTTGGGGTCACAAATACCATGAGCCCCAAAGCTCATCGGGACACCCACATCCCCCCCCACACACACACAAAGCATAGTGTCACCTCGAAGTAGTTGTTGTCCCTGGTGAGGGGCCGTGGGGCCACGTAGCAGCCGACCTCGCCGGAGCTCCCGTGGTAGCTGCAATGGGGATGGGGGGACCATGGTGGGGGGGGGGGTCAGACTTGGGGTGTGAGGAGCTCCCCCCCCCCTCCCAGTGCAGGGCTGCACCCCCACAGTGGGATCCTGACCCCATTGTGGGCAGTGCTGGTGCCCCCAGTGCAAGGACATGGAGCTGGTCCAGGGGAGGCCACGAGGATGCTCAGGGGCTGGAGCAGCTCCCATAGGAGCCAGGCTGGGAACAGTGGGGCTGGAGCGATGGGACAAGGGGTGAGGGGTTCAGACTGGAACAGGTTGGATCAAGGGAAGTTCTTCCCTGTGAGGGTGCTGGGATCCAAGGGCATCCTGGTCTGGGTTGGGAAGAGCGTGGCCAGCGGGATGAGGGATGGGATAATCCCTCAGGGCCCTGGAGCACAAATCCCACAAGGAACGGGCTCAGGGGGGACCACAGCTCCCGGGAAGGAATCCCGGGATCCAGGTTGGAATGGGCCTCGTGGGTCCTCAAAGGGGGATGGAGCAGGGCAGGTCTGGATGGAGCTGAGCACCAGGCCCTGCCCCAGAGGGGGCTCAGGCATCGGAACAGGGGAAGAGCCGGGATCCGCATCCCTGGAATTGTGCAAGCATCCGGGGGTCACGGGGGCCTTGGGGGTGCAGAGGGGGCCACGAGGATGCTGGGGAGGGCCCTGCCCCCGGGGTTGGATCCATGGGACAGGGGGTGAGGGGTTCAGGTTGGAACAGGGGGGGGGATCAAGGTTGGATCCAGGGAAGCTCTTCCCTATTGGGACACCGGGATGGGCTCCATGGCTGCTCCATCCCATCCCATCCCATCCCATCCGGGGCGGACACAGGGCTCGGAGCACCCCATGGCAGAGGTTGGGACTGGAGCAGCTCTGAGCTCCCCACAGCCCTGGTTGGGGCCCTGGAGGGGGGGGGGGTCCCACCTGAGCGTGTCCCCATCCACCAGGATGTGCTTGGAGCGCTCCTGGAAGCGGCCGGCGCGGACCTCGCGGATCTCGCGGATGCGCCGGCGCCAGTTGAGGAACCTGTAGTGCAGGTGGAGGTCATCCATGGCGCGGGCAGAGCTGCGGGGGGAGCCGGTCAGAGCCCCCGGCACCAACGGACCCCAATGGCACCAACGGACCCCAATGGGCACCAACAGACCCCAATGGCACCAACAGAACCCAATGGCACCAATAGACCCCAATGGCACCAACGGACCCCAATGGCACCAACAGAACCCAATGGGCACCAACGGAACCCAATGGCACCAACAGAACCCAATGGGCACCAACAGAACCCAATGGCACCAATAGACCCCAATGACACCAACAGACCTCAATGGGCACCAATAGACCCCAATGGGCACCAACAGACCCCAATAGCACCAACGGACCCCAATGGCACCAATGGACCCCAATGGCACCAACGGACCCCAATAGACCCCAATGGGCACCAACAGACCCCAATAGCACCAACAGACCCCAATGGCACCAATGGACCCCAGTGGCACCAACGGACCCCAATGGGCACCAACAGACCCCAATGACACCAATAGACCCCAATGACACCAACAGACCCCAATAGCACCAACAGACCCCAATAGCACCAACAGACCCCAATGGCACCAACGGACCCCAATAGACCCCAATGGCACCAACAGACCCCAATGGGCACCAACAGACCCCAATGACACCAATAGACCCCAATGACACCAATAGACCTCAATGGGCACCAACAGAGCCCAATGGCACCAACGGACCCCAATGGCACCAACGGACCCCAATAGACCCCAATGGCACCAACAGACCCCAATGGGCACCAACAGACCCCAATGGGCACCAACAGACCCCAATGGGCACCAACAGACCCCAATGACACCAATAGACCCCAATGACACCAACAGACCTCAATGGGCACCAACAGACCCCAATGGGCACCAACAGACCCCAATGGCACCAACAGACCCCAATGGCACCAACGAACCCCAATGGCACCAACGGACCCCAATGGCACCAACGGACCCCAATGGGCACCAATAGATCCCAATGGGCACCAACAGACCCCAATGGCACCAACTGACCCCAATGGGCACCAACAGAACCCAATAGGCACCAACGGACCCCAATGGCACCAATAGACCCCAATGGCACCAACGAACCCCAATGGCACCAATGGACCCCAATGGCACCAACGGACCCTAATGGGCACCAATAGATCCCAATGGGCACCAACAGACCCCAATGGCACCAACGGACCCCAATGGGCACCAACAGAACCCAATAGGCACCAACGGACCCCAATGGCACCAATAGACCCCAATGGCACCAACAGACCCCAATGGGCACCAACGGACCCCAATGGGCACCAACAGAACCCAATGGGCACCAACGGACCCCAATGGCACCAATAGACCCCAATGGCACCAACAGACCCCAATGGGCACCAACGGACCCCAATGGCACCCACGGACCCCAAAGGCACCAACGGACCCCAATGGGCACCAACAGACCCCAATGGGCAGAGACACCCCTCCCCCATGGGCACCAATAGACCCCAATGGGCAACAACAGACCCCAATAGCACCAACGGACCCCAATGGCACCAACGGACCCCAATGGGCACCAACGGACCCCAATGGGCACCAACAGAGCCCAATGGCACCAACGGACCCCAATGGGCACCAACAGAACCCAATGGCACCAACAGACCCCAATGGGCACCAACGGACCCCAATGGGCACCAACGGACCCCAACAGACCCCAATGGCACCAACAGACCCCAATGGCACCAACAGACCCCAATGGCACCAACAGACCCCAATGGGCACCAACAGACCTCAATGGCACCAATGGACCCTAATGACACCAATAGACCCCAATGGGCACCAACAGAACCCAATGGCACCAACAGACCCCAATGGCACCAACAGATCCCAATGGGCACCAACAGACCCCAATGGGCACCAACAGACCCCAATGGGCACCAATAGACCCCAATGGCACCAACAGACCCCAATGGGCACCAACAGACCCCAATGGCACCAACAGACCCCAATGGCACCAACAGACCCCAATGGGCACCAATAGATCCCAATGGGCACCAATAGATCCCAATGACACCAACAGATCCCAAAGGGCACACACAGACCCCAATGGCACCAACAGACCCCAATGGGCACCAACAGAGCCCAATGGGCAGAGACACCCCTCCCCCATGGGCACCCACGCCACCCATAGCACCCCACAGCACCCATTCCATCAGTGCTGCACCCCAGCTCCCCCAGGCCGGCCCCCCCTAGCAGGGACCCCATAACCACACTCCCCCAACACCCCCAGCCCCACAACCACTCCCCCACATGCCCCCCATAGCAGGGACACCATAACAACCCCCTCAACACCCCCAGCCCCACAACCACCCCCACCTGTGCCCCCATAGCAGGGACGCCATAACCCCCCCCAACACCCCCAGCCCCACAACCACTCCCCCCCATGCCCCCCATAGCAGGGACCCCACAACAACCCCCTCAGCACCCCCAGCCCCACAACCACCCCCTCCATACCCAGTGCCCCCCATAGCAGGGACCCCATAACCACCCCCCCCAACACTCCCAGCCCCACAACCACCCTCCCATGTGCCCTCATAGCAAGGACCCCCACAACGCTCTACAACCACCTCCCCACGTGGCCCCCATAGCAGGGACCCCCATAACCTCCCAGCCCCACAACCACCCCCCCCGTGCCCCCCATAGCAGGGACCCCCATAACCCTTCCCCAACACCCCCAGCCCCACAACCACCCCCCCGTGCCCCCCATAGCAGGGACCCCCATAACCTCCCAGCCCCACAACCACCCCCCCCGTGCCCCCCATAGCAGGGACCTCCATAACCCCCCAGCCCCACAACCACCCCCCCGTGCCCCCCATAGCAGGGACCCCCATAACCCCCCAGCCCCACAACCACCCCCCCCCGTGCCCCCCATAGCAGGGACCCCATAACCCCCCAGCCCCACAACCACCCCCCCCGTGCCCACCATAGCAGGGACCCCCATAACCCCCCAGCCCCACAACCACCCCCCCGTACCCGTGCCCCCCATAGCAGGGACCCCATAACCACCCCCCCAACACCCCCAGCCCCACAACCACCCCCCCCGTGCACCCCATAGCAGGGACCCCCATAACCCCCCAGCCCCACAACCACCCCCCCGTACCCAGTGCCCCCCATAGCAGGGACCCCATAACCACCCCCCCAACACCCCCAGCCCCACAACCACCCCCCCGGTCCCCCCATAGCGCCCCCCCCCCCGCTCCCAGCCCCTCACCGGCCCCGCTCCCTCCATGGGGCTTCCCCGCTCCGGCCTCCGCTCACATCCGGATCCCCCCCGCTTCCGCTTCCGCCTCCGCTTCCTCTCGCCCCTCCCCTTTGCGCCGCTCGACCAATCACTGAGCGGCGAGCTCTGACTGACGGCTCGGTGAGCCAATCGAGAGCCGAGAAAGGGTGGGCGGGCAGGAGCCCCCGTAGCACAGCCCCAAGGCAACCCCAAGCCACGCCCCTCCCAAGCCACGCCCTCCAAGCCACGCCCCTCCAAGCCACAACTTGGCGGGAGAGTGCGCTGAGCGCGGGAACCGGAAGCGGTACCGGGGGGCGGGGAGGCGAAAATGGGGGGGAAATGGGGGGAAATGGGGGGAAATGGGGGGAAATGGGGGGGAAATGGGGGGGAAATGGGGGGATCCGGAACGTGGGGGGGGTGCGGGGGGAGATGGCGGGGACCGGGCTGAGGAACAATGGGGGGGGGGTCACCAGGCACGATGGTGACCGGGTCGTCATTGGGGGGGGGGGGACACACCCCAATGAGACCCCTGTGGTGTGGGGTGATGCCACCCCCACATCCTCAGATCCCCATTGGGTGCTGATGCCGCCCCCCAAACCCAGCTCCCCATTGGGTGCTGATCCCCCCCATCCCCAGGTCCCATTGGGTGCTGATGCCCCCCCCCCCATCCCCAGCTCCCCATTGGGTTCTGATTCCCCCCCATCCCCACTGGGTTCTGATCCCCCCCATCCCCACTGGGTTCTGATTCCCCCCCATCCCCATTGGGTTCTGATCCCCCCCATCCCCATTGGGTTCTGATTCCCCCCCATCCCCATTGGGTTCTGATCCCCCCCCATCCCCATTGGGTGCTGATCCCCCCCATCCCCATTGGGTTCTGATCCCCCCCCCCATCCCCATTGGGTGCTGATCCCCCCCCATCCCCATTGGGTTCTGATCTCCCCATTGGGTTCTGATCCCTCCCCATCCCCATTGGGTGCTGATCCCCCCCATCCCCATTGGGTTCTGATTCCCCCCTATCCCCATTGGGTTCTGATCCCCCCCCCATCCCCATTGGGTGCTGATCCCCCCCATCCCCATTGGGTTCTGATTCCCCCCTATCCCCATTGGGTTCTGATCCCCCCCCCATCCCCATTGGGTTCTGATCCTCCCCATCCCCATTGGGTGCTGATCCCCCCCCATCCCCATTGGGTTCTGATCTCCCCATTGGGTTCTGATTCCCCCCCATCCCCATTGGGTTCTGATTCCCCCCCATCCCCATTGGGTTCTGATCCCCCCCATCCCCATTGGGTTCTGATTCCCCCCATCCCCAGCTCCCCATTGGGTTCTGATCCCCCCCATCCCCATTGGGTTCTGATTCCCCCCCGTCCCCAGCTCCCCATTGGGTTCTGATCCCCCCCCATCCCCATTGGGTTCTGATTCCCCCCCATCCCCAGCTCCCCATCGGATGCTGATGCCCGCACCCCAATGTCAGCCTCCGAGCGGTCCCAGCTGCTGGCGCTGCAGGAGGAGCTGAGCGACGAGGAGCTGCATCGCTTCAAGTTCCTGCTTGGGGACCACATTCCCAGCGGGATTCTGGCTCCCGCCTCCCGCCCGGAGCTCTGCTCCCTCCTGCTCCAACGCTTCCCATCCCGCTCCCTGGCCATCACCGCGGGGCTCCTGCGCCGTGTGGGCCGCCTCGACCTGCTCCAGCGCTTCCAGCTCCCTCCGGATGACGACGCATCCGTTACCATGGAGGAGGAGGAGGATGCTCTGCCTTCATCCCTGCATCCGTCACCGCCTCCTCCTCGACGCCTCTCGGAGCGGGAGCTGATGCGGGTGGCTCAGCGCCTGGGCCGGGAATGGCAGGAGGTCGGAATCGCCTGCCTGGGGCTGGGGAAGAGCCGCCTGGAGCAGATCCGGGAGGATCATCCCCACAACCTCGTGCTCCAGAGCTTCGAGATGCTCCGGGACTGGAGCCGCCGCCACGGGGCCCGCGCCACGGCGCCGCAGCTCCGCGCCTGCCTGCGCTGCGCCAGCATCGACCCCGACATCTTCGACCTGCTCCAGGAGTGAGGAATCATCACCCCCACACCCCCCCATTGCTTCCTTTGGAGGGGGGGGGGGGGCACCCCCAAAAGGGAGCAGTAAAATGGTTTTATTCCACCCATCCCAGGGTCCTGAACAGGGATTGGAGGTGGGAGGAAGGGGAGCGCCTGATCCTAAGGGATGTGGGGATCACCCCTTGGGGAGGGGGGGGGCACGAATCAGGAGCAGAGATTGAAGAATGGGGGGGGGGGGAGAGGAAAAGAAGGGAAGAGATCACATGGGGGGGGGGGCACGACACATTTCCAGCCCCATTTGGGGACCCCCATGCTTGGGGCAGGTCCCTTCTGCTGTGATGCTGTAGGGGGGGGGCATTGAAAACCACCCCTGGGGCTACAACATTGATATTGGGGGGGGGGGGGCACAATAAAACCCATCCTGGGGCCATGGATGGGTTGTGTTAAATGGGGGTGGGTTTAAACCCCCCCCCCCTTGGCCATGGCAGGGGGGTGTTAAAGAGAGGGGGCACATTGAACCCAGCCAGGGCCACGGCAAGGTGATGTTATATGGGGGGGGCATTAGAGGCCATTGGGAGCAGGCACCAGAGATGGGAGGCAGGAGGCAGACGGGGATTTAGGTGGGAAATGAGGATGGCATCCTTCATCCGGCTCCATCATTCCATGTGGATGCATCCATCGTGTCCTGGAGCACAGCTCCAGTGGTGCCAGCACCATGGCAATCCTTCATCCGGCTTCATCATTCCATGTGGATGCATCCATCGTGTCCTGGAGCACAGCTCCAACGGTGCCAGCACCATGGCAATCCTTCATCCGGCTCCATCATTCCATGTGGATGCATCCATCGTGTCCTGGAGCACAGCTCCAACGGTGCCAGCACCATGGCAATCCTTCATCCGGCTCCATCATTCCATGTGGATGCATCCATTGTGTCCTGGAGCACAGCTCCAGTGGTGCCAGCACCATGGCAATCCATCCGGCTCCATCATTCCATGTGGATGCATCCATCGTGTCCTGGAGCACACATCCAGTGGTGCCAGCACCATGGCAATCCATCCAGCACCATCATTCCATCTGGATGCATCCATCGTGTCCTGGAGCACAGCTCCAACGGTGCCAGCACCATGGCAATCCTTCATCCGGCTCCATCATTCCATGTGGATGCATCCATCGTGTCCTGGAGCACAGCTCCAGTGGTGCCAGCACCGTGGCAATCCTTCATCCGGCTCCATCATTCCATCTGGATGCATCCATCGTGTCCTGGAGCACACATCCAGTGGTGCCAGCACCATGGCAATCCTTCATCCGGCTCCATCATTCCATGTGGATGCATCCATCGTGTCCTGGAGCACAGCTCCAGTGGTGCCAGCACCATGGCAATCCTTCATCCGGCTCCATCATTCCATCTGGATGCATCCATCGTGTCCTGGAGCACAGCTCCAGTGGTGCCAGCACCATGGCAATCCTTCATCCGGCTCCATCATTCCATGTGGATGCATCCATTGTATCCTGGAGCACAGCTCCAGTGGTGCCAGCACCATGGCAATCCTTCATCCGGCTCCATCATTCCATGTGGATGCATCCATCGTGTCCTGGAGCACACATCCAACAGTGCCAGCACCATGGCAATCCTTCATCCGGCTCCATCATTCCATCTGGATGCATCCATCGTGTCCTGGAGCACACATCCAACGGTGCCAGCACCATGGCAATCCATCCAGCTCCATCATTCCATATGGATGCATCCATCGTGTCCTGGAGCACAGCTCCAGTGGTGCCAGCACCATGGCAATCCTTCATCCAGCTCCATCATTCCATCTGGATGCATCCATCGTGTCCTGGAGCACACATCCAGTGGTGCCAGCACCATGGCAATCCATCCAGCTCCATCATTCCATGTGGATGCATCCATCGTGTCCTGGAGCACACATCCAGTGGTGCCAGCACCATGGCAATCCATCCGGCTCCATCATTCCATGTGGATGCATCCATCGTGTCCTGGAGCACAGCTCCAGTGGTGCCAGCACCATGGCAATCCATCCAGCACCATCATTCCATGTGGATGCATCCATCATGTCCTGGAGCACACATCCAGTGGTGCCAGCACCATGGCAATCCATCCATCTGCATCATTCCATCTGGATGCATCCATCGTGTCCTGGAGCACACATCCAATGGTGCCAGCACCATGGGAATCCTTCATCCGGCTCCATCATTCCATGTGGATGCATCCATCGTGTCCTGGAGCACAGCTCCAATGGTGCCAGCACCATGGCAATCCTTCATCCGGCTCCATCATTCCATGTGGATGCATCCATCGTGTCCTGGAGCACACATCCAGCCCCTGCTCCAATGCCCAGTGTGCCCAGACAGAAACCTGGTCCTGGGCATCCCCTGCCCATGGCGAGCCCCACATCCAACCAGCACAGCACCAATAGGGATAAAGGGGCAGGATGAGCACCAATAGGGATAAAGGGGCAGGATGAGCACCAATAGGGATACAGGGGCAGGATGAGCACCAATAGGGATACAGGGGCAGGATGAGCACCAATAGGGATACAGGGGCAGGATGAGCACCAATAGGGATAGAGGGGCAGGATGAGTCCCAATAGGGATACAGGGGCAGGATGAGCACCAATAGGGATAAAGGGGCAGGATGAGCACCAATAGGGATACAGGGGCAGGATGAGCACCAATAGGGATAGAGGGGCAGGATGAGCACCAATAGGGGTAAAGGGGCAGGATGAGCACCAATAGGGATACAGGGGCAGGATGAGCACCAATAGGGATACAGGGGCAGGACGAGCCCCAATAGGGATACAGGGGCAGGATGAGCACCAATAGGGATACAGGGGCAGGATGAGCACCAATAGGGATACAGGGGCAGGACGAGCCCCAATAGGGATACAGGGGCAGGATGAGCACCAATAGGGATAAAGGGGCAGGATGAGCACCAGGAGGGATAAAGGGGCAGGATGAGCACCAGGAGGGATAAAGGGGCAGGATGAGCACCAATAGGGATAAAGGGGCAGGATGAGCCCCAATAGGGATAAAGGGGCAGGATGAGCACCAATAGGGATACAGGGGCAGGATGAGCACCAACAGGGGATAAAGGGGCAGGATGAGCCCCAAGAGGGATACAGGGGCAGGATGAGCCCCAATAGGGATAAAGGGGCAGGATGAGCCCCAATAGGGATAAAGGGGCAGGATGAGCACCAACAGGGATACAGGGGCAGGATGAGCCCCAATAGGGATACAGGGGCAGGATGAGCACCAATAGGGGTAAAGGGGCAGGATGAGCACCAATAGGGATAAAGGGGCAGGATGAGCACCAATAGGGATAAAGGGGCAGGATGAGCCCCAACAGGGATAAAGGGGCAGGATGAGCACCAACAGGGATACAGGGGCAGGATGAGCACCAATAGGGATAAAGGGGCAGGACGAGCCCCAATAGGGATAAAGGGGCAGGATGAGCCCCAATAGGGATAAAGGGGCAGGATGAGCACCAATAGGGGTAAAGGGGCAGGATGAGCACCAATAGGGATAAAGGGGCAGGATGAGCACCAATAGGGATAAAGGGGCAGGATGAGCCCCAATAGGGGATAAAGGGGCAGGATGAGCACCAATAGGGATACAGGGGCAGGATGAGCACCAATAGGGGTAAAGGGGCAGGATGAGCACCAATAGGGATAAAGGGGCAGGATGAGCCCCAGTAGGGATAAAGGGGCAGGATGAGCCCCAACAGGGATAAAGGGGCAGGATGAGCACCAATAGGGATAAAGGGGCAGGATGAGCACCAATAGGGGATAAAGGGGCAGGATGAGCACCAATAGGGTATAAAGGGGCAGGATGAGCACCAATAGGGATAAAGGGGCAGGATGAGCACCAATAGGGGTAAAGGGGCAGGATGAGCACCAATAGGGATAAAGGGGCAGGATGAGCACCAATAGGGGTAAAGGGGCAGGATGAGCACCAATAGGGATAAAGGGGCAGGATGAGCACCAATAGGGATAAAGGGGCAGGATGAGCACCAATAGGGATAAAGGGGCAGGATGAGCACCAATAGGGATAAAGGGGCAGGATGAGCCCCAATAGGGGATAAAGGGGCAGGATGAGCACCAATAGGGATACAGGGGCAGGATGAGCACCAATAGGGGTAAAGGGGCAGGATGAGCACCAATAGGGATAAAGGGGCAGGATGAGCACCAATAGGGGATAAAGGGGCAGGATGAGCACCAATAGGGTATAAAGGGGCAGGATGAGCACCAATAGGGATAAAGGGGCAGGATGAGCACCAATAGGGGTAAAGGGGCAGGATGAGCACCAATAGGGATAAAGGGGCAGGATGAGCACCAATAGGGGTAAAGGGGCAGGATGAGCACAAAGAGGGATAAAGGGGCAGGATGAGCACCAATAGGGATACAGGGGCAGGATGAGCCCCAATAGGGGTAAAGGGGCAGGATGAGCCCCAATAGGGATAAAGGGGCAGGATGAGCACCAGGAGGGATAAAGGGGCAGGATGAGCACCAATAGGGATAAAGGGGCAGGATGAGCCCCAATAGGGATAAAGGGGCAGGATGAGCACCAGGAGGGATAAAGGGGCAGGATGAGCACAAAGAGGGATAAAGGGGCAGGATGAGCACTTACAGGGATACAGGGGCAGGATGAGCACCAATAGGGATACAGGGGCAGGATGAGCACCAATAGGGATAAAGGGGCAGGATGAGCCCCAATAGGGATAAAGGGGCAGGATGAGCACCAACAGGGGTAAAGGGGCAGAATGAGCACCAATAGGGATAAAGGGGCAGGATGAGCACCAATAGGGGATAAAAGGGCAGGATGAGCCCCAATAGGGATAAAGGGGCAGGATGAGCCCCAATAGGGGATAAAGGGGCAGGATGAGCCCCAATAGGGGTAAAGGGGCAGGATGAGCCCCAATAGGGATACAGGGGCAGGATGAGCCCCAATAGGGATAAAGGGGCAGGATGAGCCCCAGCCTCATGCCTCTGTAGCACACAAGGGCTCATCACCATTGACCTGGGTTGTGCTCCCCCCAGGCCCACCCCTGCTGCCTCCGGAATGCCCTGGGAAGCTGGGAGCCTCCCCTCTGTTCCGCAGGCTTCCAGCCCTGCAATTCCAGCTCCGCTCCATGCCAGGCCCTGACATGATCCACGCACGGGGCCAGGCAGCATCCATCCCCCCTTAGCATCCTCCTTTACTCATCCTGGACCGCTGATGCTCCCTGGGATGCCCGCAGGATGCTCCAGAGCCAGGACCACTTTTCCTATATGCCCCCATCCTTGGTGGTGCCACGTCCCAGGGACACCGCGGCTTTGGGGTGCTTGGAGCAGCTTTATGGGGAGGGCAGCACCGCCGTGCTCAGCAGCAGCACCAGCACCACAGCCACGGCGGGGCCCATCCTGATCTCCGCTGGCCCCTTGGAGACCTCAGGATGAGCAGGTTCTGATGCACCAGGGACTGGACCGCGGCGTCGCTGTCGTCCAGCATCGACTCCAGGGCTGCATCCAAAGGGAGCAGAGCTGGGATGAGCCCCCCAACACCCCCCCCCACCCCGGGGTGCACCCTGGTACCCCCCCCCCCCCACCAAGGACCGTGCCTGCTCCTCACCTCCACAGATCTGCAGCAGCAGCACAGGGTTGCTGCCCCTATAGGGCCGCGCAGCCAGCCCTGGGGGCAGAGCATCCTCAGCCCCTCTGGCCCACGTCGGGGCATGGGGCTGAGCACGGCGACCAGCAGCACGGGCACGGGTAGGAGAGGCAGGGGGCGAAGCCGTGGGGCAGGCAGGGAGGGAAAGCCGTGGGGCAGGCAGGGAGGCGAAGCCGTGGGGCAGGCAGGGAGGTGAAGCCGTGGGGCAGGCAGGGAGGCGAAGCCGTGGGGCAGGCAGGGAGGGAAAGCCGTGGGGCAGGCAGGGAGGTGAAGCCGTGGGGCAGGCAGGGAGGCGAAGCCGTGGGGCAGGCAGGGAGGGAAAGCCGTGGGGCAGGCAGGGAGGTGAAGCCATGGGGCAGGCAGGGAGGGAAAGCCGTGGGGCAGGCAGGGAGGTGAAGCCGTGGGGCAGGCAGGGAGGTGAAGCCATGGGGCAGGCAGGGAGGGAAAGCCGTGGGGCAGGCAGGGAGGCGAAGCCGTGGGGAAGGCAGGGAGGCGAAGCCGTGGGGCAGGCAGGGAGGCGAAGCCGTGGGGCAGGCAGCGAGGCAAAGCCGTGGGGCAGGCAGGGAGGTGAAGCCGTGGGGCAGGCAGGGAGGTGAAGCCGTGGGGCAGGCAGGGAGGCGAAGCCGTGGGGCAGGCAGGGAGGCGAAGCCGTGGGGCAGGCAGGGAGGGAAAGCCATGGGGCAGGCAGGGAGGGAAAGCCATGGTGCAGACACAGAGGTAAAGCCATGGGGCAGGCAGGGAGGTGAAGCCATGGGGCAGGCAGGGAGGCAAAGCCATGGGGCAGGCAGGGAGGTGAAGCCATGGGGCAGGGGGCAGATGGGGACCCTGCTCACCCAGGAACCTGACGGCCGCCTCCCGGATGGGGGCCTGAGCATCCCCCAGGTACTCCAGGCTCTGGTACAGGCACTGCTCAGCCCTGCTCCTGCTCTGCACCGCCTGGAGGGAGCCGTGGGTCAAGCGGGATGCGGGCAAGGGGAGGGGATGAGCTGGGGCCGGCCCTCATCCAGGCGGGTGCTGGGCGCCGGGGCTGCGCTCACCAAGCACTCCCTGACCCTCCAGGGCTGCCAGGGCTGCAGGAGGTGCTGGAGCTCGCTCCAGCGCAGGAGCTCGGCGGCAGCGAGCAGAGCTTCCCCGGCGGCCTGCGGGAGGGCAGAGGTGGGCAGAGGGACCGGAGCCTCGCATCCCGCTTCCCCCTCCCCACCACCACCACCTCCGGCTTCGCTCCTGCCCCTTTGGGGGCCGGGATGCGGGCTCCGTCCGAAGGGATGCGAGCGGTGCCGGGATGCTGGAGCAGGCGGGGTACGGGATGGGAGCATCCCGGAGCGGGGCTGGAGCTCAGCCCCGTCCCGAGCCCGGTACCTCGGCCACGCCGTCAGCCTGGTCCCACACGTGGAGGAAGAGCGGGAGGAGGAAGAGGCGGGCGCTGCTCTTCATCCTCTCCTTGTCGGTGCCCACCACGGAGCCCAGCAGGCTCCGGAAGAGGCGGATGCTGAGCTCCCGCAGCCGGGGCCATCCCTGATGGGAAGCGGCGTTGAACGGGGAGCCCAGGGGGAGCTCCGGGATCAAACGGGATGGGATGCGAAGGGCCGGGACCCCCAAGCCCACCCCAAGGAGCAGGACCCCCGTACTTCGTGCAAGAGGGGCAGGAGGTGGGGGGGCAGCTGCAGGGCCATGGGGCCGGCCTCCCCCGGCTGCAGCTGGCTCAGCACGCTCCGGAGCAGCCGCAGCACCTCCAGCTTGAGCCCTTCGTTGCCTCGCTCCAGCACGAAGAGGATGCGAGGGAGCAGCGCCTTCATCTGCTGAGCCTGCGGGGAGGGAGCGGGCTCCTTGTGCCAACGGGAACGCGATGGCTCCGGGCACATTGATGGGGATAGGGAGGGGGGAGAGGATCCCCACCACCACCACCAGCCCCTGCTC
Source organism: Pezoporus occidentalis (assembly GCF_034315485.1). Classification (NCBI taxonomy): domain Eukaryota; kingdom Metazoa; phylum Chordata; class Aves; order Psittaciformes; family Psittacidae; genus Pezoporus; species Pezoporus occidentalis. The sequence continues at coordinate 16,748 of NW_026915745.1, forward strand.
CGTCACCAGCACCCTAGAGGGGTGCCCCTGGTCCAGCCGCAAGCGGGGCTCCCCACGGCGATGCCCTGCTCACCATAGCGGGCGTCTCGGACAGCACGAGGAGGGTGCTGAGCAGCAGGGAGGCCGTGGCCAGGCCTTCGGCTTGGGACTCATCCTGCTTGGGCTGGAAGCCGCTGGGAACCCCGGGCTGCAGCAGAGACAGGGTCAGAGCCTGCAGGGCTCAGTGAAGGAGGGCGCGGGGCTGGTTGGGGACTCACATCTGCATGGGGGAAGAAGTCCCCCGCATCCCGAGGCTGCGGGAGCAGCTCCGTGAGGATCAGCTCCAGGCTCTGCGGCAAGGAGAGCATCAGGTCCCACACGTCCGCGCCAGCGCTGTGGGGCACGGTGCTGAGTCAGCAGGGCCGAGCCGCAGCAGCGTGGTCCTGAGCATCCATCGCTTGGGATGCCCCGGGCAGGAGGGAGAGGATGAGGATGCTCCGGACGGGGTCGGGAGGAGGCGGGGATGCCCTGGTCCTCATGGGAATCCTGCGGCATTCCTTGCTCCTGGCGGCCAGGGAAGCCTCCGCGTCCCTCTGGTCCCCATGGAACACGAACCGGTCCTGAGGCGATGCGAGCCTCAGCAGGCTGACGGCCATGAGCACGGGGTGCTGGGCGCTCAGCACCGCGAGCAGCGACACCACGCTCTGCCGGGCTGGCTCCATCTCCACGGCTCCCAGGTTTTCCTGGATGGAGCCCACGATCCCGGGCACCTGCAGGAAAACCGGGATGCTCCAGACCCCTCCCGGCCTCGGGATGCAGGGACAAAGCCTCATGGGGATGCGGAGCGAAGCATCCCTGGACCACTCACGTCCTCCAGCCAGAAGTGGGGGTCTCTCATGGCCACGTCCAGGATGTCTCTTGCCCCTTGGTTCTCGTAGGGGTTGGAGCCCCGCAGCCCCTTGATGGCCATGAGGATGAGGTCCCTCCTCTCGGCAGGATGGAGGTGCTTTGCGAACAGCTTCGGGTGCCAGGGAGGAAAGGAGCAGGGGGGGGTCACGCTCGCGTCCCCTTGAGCAGGGGAAGGGCAGGATCCGGCCCCCCCCCTCCCTCCAAGCCCTGCTGCTTGCGGGCTCGTTCCTACCAGGAGGAAATCCTTGGTGCTGGGTGCGTGCAGCAGGGAGGTGCTGTGGGGGCCGCAGCTGAGCTTCACCTCCTCACCCCCTGCGCGGAGCCTGCCTGAACACGGGGGGGGGACACGGGACCGCAGGAGCTTCCAAACCCACCCCAAAACTGCCTGCGAGAGGGGCGGCAGGGGCAGCTCCTGGCTATGGGCACTGGGGGGGGGGGGGCACAGGCCGGGGTGATGCTCGAAGGGATCTGCTCCCCACTGAGCAGGGAAAGGGGGGCTCGGGGGTGGCTGCAGGGCTCAGGGTGGCTGCAGGGCTCAGGAGTGGCTGCAGGACTCGGGGTGGCTGCAGGGCTCAGGGGAGCAGGGCTCAGGGTGGCTGCAGGGCTCGGGGGTGGCTGCAGGGCTTGGGGTGGCTGCAGGGCAGGGTTCAGGGGTGGCTGCAGGGTTCAGGGGTGGCTGCAGGGTTTAGGGGTGGCTGCAGGGCTTGGGGTGGCTGCAGGGCTCGGGGGAGCAGGGTTTAGGGGTGGCTGCAGGGCTCAGGGTGGCTGCAGGGCTCAGGGGAGCAGGGCTCAGGGTGGTTGCAGGGCTCGGGGGTGGCTGCAGGGCTCGGGGGAGCAGGGTTTAGGGGTGGCTGCAGGGCTCGGGGGTGGCTGCAGGGCTCAGGGGAGCAGGGCTCAGGGTGGTTGCAGGGCTCGGGGGTGGCTGCAGGGCTCGGGGGAGCAGGGTTTAGGGGTGGCTGCAGGGCTCGGGGGTGGCTGCAGGGCTCAGGGGAGCAGGGCTCAGGGGTGGCTGCAGGGCTCGGGGTGGCTGCAGGGTGGCTGCAGGGCTCGGGGGAGCAGGGTTTAGGGGTGGCTGCAGGGTTCAGGGTGGCTGCAGGGTTCAGGGGAGCAGGGCTCGGGGTGGTTGCAGGGCTCGGGGTGGCTGCAGGGTGGCTGCAGGGCTCAGGGAAGCAGGGTTTAGGGGTGGCTGCAGGGTTCAGGGTGGCTGCAGGGCTCAGGGGTGGCTGCAGGGCTCAGGGGTGGCTGCAGGGCTCGGGGGAGCAGGGTTGAGGGGTGGCTGCAGGGCTCAGGGTGGCTGCAGGGCTTAGGGAAGCAGGGCTTGGGGGTGTCTGCAGCGCTGGGTACCACACAGCAGCAGCATCTGAGATGCTGAGAGGAGGAGGATGCACAGCAGAGGATGGGTCCTGGCCGCGATCAGAGCCCACGGCTGGGTGCTGCAGGGAGAAGCTGGAGGGACAAAGGGGGCCGGGAAGAGAAAGGGCCCCATGCAGGGGGCTGAAGGCCACGGCAGCTTCTCTTACTTGTCTGCTTCTGCACAAACTCGTACAAGCAGATGAGCGTATCCAGGGCCTGGCCGCCGACGGTCAAATCCGAGGCGCGCAGCACCATGGCCCGGCCCAGGAGCTGCCCCAGGATGGGGATGGGGAAGTCCCCATAGCAGATAGGGCCATAGGTGCTGCTTCCACTGCGGTGCCAGTCCTGGGGAAAGGCAGAGCAGGGGCTGAGCGGGGTCCAAGCCCTGGAGCTAAGGATGGGGTTTGGGGGATGCGGAGCAGAGCCCGGGGTGCAGGGATGGGGATGGGGATGCTCTGAATGCTCCCTGCCTCCAGGGTGGTGTTTTCGGACAGGCGGTAGGTGAGGGTCAAGATCCTGCCCATGGCCCTCTCCCGCACGTCCTCGTTGTCCCAGTAGGTGAAGTCCAGCAGCATCTGCAGGCAGGGAGCCAAGCGATGGGCACCCTCCCTGCAGGGACCACGGGCTCCTGGTCCGTGGGGAACGGCCCCTGCTGCACCCCCGGAGCAGCCTCCGGACCTGCAGCACCATCTGCAGCTCCTCGCTGAGCCTCGAGGTCTGGACGCAGAGCACAACGCTCAGCAGCATCTTGTCCATGGAGCGCAGGGTCTGCAAGGACACGGAGTCCTGGAATCATGGAGCGGGGTGGCTGGGAAAGGACCTGAAGCTCATCCAGCTCCACCCCCCTGCCATGGGCAGGGACACCTCACACTAAACCAGGTCACCCAGGGCCTCGTCCAACCTGGCCTTGACCACTGCCAGGGATGGAGCATTCCCAACCTCCCTGGGCAACCCATTCCAGTGCCTCAGCACCCTAACAGCAAAGAATTTCCTCCTTAGATCCAATCCAAACTTCCCCTGTTTCAGTTTGAACCCGTTACCCCTTGTCCTGTCACTGCAGTCCCTAATGAAGAGTCCCTCCCCAGCATCCCCATAGCCCCCTTCAGACACTGGAAGCTGCTCTGAGAGGAATGGCAGTGATTTGGCTGCCTCCTCCCCTGCCTCATGGAGAGAGCCAGGGGCGGGCAAGCTGCTGCAGGCAGGGCTCTGCATGGGGCCAGGCCCACAGGGAGAGGACAAAGGGGTGAGGGCTGGAAAACAAAGCCCAGCCCTTTCCCGTGTGATGCAGCGCTTCCCAGTGTCATCCTGCCCGGGTACAGCCTTCACTGATGGAGGGCAGTGCTTGAATGAGCGGGTGCACCAAGAGAAGCATCCTGTGGTGGGAGGAGGGAGGATAAGCATAAAAAGGACATGGAACTGTTGGAACAAGCCCAGAGGAGGCCACAAGGATGAGCAGGGGCTGGAGCAGCTCCTGTATGGAGACAGGCTGAGGAAGTTGGGGCTGTTCAGCCTGGAGAAGAGAAGCTGTGTGGAGACCTCAGAGCAGCTTCCAGTGTCTGAAGGGGGCTGTAGGGATGCTGGGGAGGGACTCTTCATTAGGGACTGCAGTGACAGGACAAGGGGTAACGGGTTCAAACTGAAACAGGGGAAGTTTAGATTGGATCTGAGGAGGAAATTCTTTGCTGCGAGGGTGCTGAGGCACTGGAATGGGTTGCCCAGGGAGGTTGGGAATGCTCCATCCCTGGCAGTGTTCAAGGCCAGGTTGGACAGAGCCTTGGGTGACCTGGTTTAGTGTGAGGTGTCCCTGCCCATGGCAGGGGTTTGGAACTGGATGAGCTTCAGGTCCTTTCCAACCCATCCCATTCCATGCCCCTATGAGGATCACAGCACGGAGCAGCCCAGCAGAGCTGTGTCTCCCCTGGCCCTTACCGCGGCGTAGAGCAGAGGGCAGGAGTGCATGAGGTCGTGATCCGGGGGCAGGAGGAACACGCTCCTGAAGCAGGCTTCCAGGAGGCTTTTCTCTTGGCCCACCAGCACCGCCTCCAGCGAGCTGCCGGGACAGAGGGCTCCGGATGGGTGCTGGCGCTGGGGGTCAAAGCGGCGCCCGGGAGGGATGCGCGGGTACCTGAGCTCCGCGATGACCTCCATGGCCAGGTGCCGCACGGCCGTGAGCGCCTGCTCCGCGAGCTCCTGCTCCAGCAGCATCTGCAGGGCACAGGGGTGAGGGGGGGAGCCGATGCCACCAGCACCCAGCCCATGGGTGCTGCTCCTCTCACCCTGATGTTCTCGATGAGGCGGTGGCTGCGGCAGAAGGCGTCCAGGCCCTCCTGCAGGCCGTGGAGCCGGGCGGCTCGGAGCACGCTGCAGATGCTGGTGAGGAAATCGATCTTGAGGCGCAAGCCCTGGCAACGAGGGGGGGGCACGGAGACACGGATGGGAAGCGTTAAGGGGACCCACGGATGGGAAGCGTGAGAGGGGACCCACGGATGGGAAGCGTGAGAGGGGACCCACGGATGGGAAGCGTGAGAGGGGACCCACGGATGGGAAGCGTGAGAGGGGACCCACAGATGCGGCAGCCTGAGAGGGGACCCAGGGATGGGAAGCGTGAGAGGGGACCCACGGATGGGAAGCGTGAGAGGGGACCCACGGATGGGAAGCGTTAGAGGGGACCCACGGATGGGAAGCGTGAGAGGGGACGCATGGATGGGAAACGTTAGAGGGGACCCAGCGTGAGAGGGGGATGGGAAGCGTGGAGGGGACGCATGGATGAGAGGGGGATGGGAACGACCCATGGATGGGAAGCGTGAGGGGGAGGGGACCCACGGATGGGAAGCGTGAGAGGGGACCCACGGATGGGAAGCGTGAGAGGGGACCCATGGATGGGAAGCGTGAGAGGGGACCCACGGATGGGAAGCGTGAGAGGGGACCCAGGGATGGGAAGCGTGAGAGGGGACCCACGGATGGGAAGCGTGAGAGGGGACCCACGGATGGGAAGCGTGAGAGGGGACCCATGGATGGGAAGGATGAGAGGGGACCCACGGATGGGAAGCGTGAGAGGGGACCCACGGATGGGAAGCGTGAGAGGGGACCCACGGATGGGAAGCGTGAGAGGGGACCCACGGATGGGAAGCGTGAGAGGGGACCCATGGATGCGGCAGCCGGCAGCGGGGCCCCGTCAGGGGATGCTGTTACCTTTACGGGGCTGTTGTTGAAGGCTTCGATGTGTTTGATGCTCTTCCACTCGAGGTGGTACAAGGGTAAGGAGCAGGAAGGGGAGGGAGGAGGAGGAGGAGGAAGAGGAGGAGGAGGAGGAGGAGGAGGAGAAGGAGGAGAGCAGGGCAGGATGCCGAGGGGCTCCGGTCCTTTTGGTGGATGAGAAAATGAACACGAGCCATCGGTGAGTGCTTGAGCCCAGAAAGCAACCGTATCCTGGGCTGCATCCACAGGAGCGTGACCAAGGAGGTGATCCTGCCCCTCTGCTCTGCTCTCGTGAGACCTCACCTGGAGCATTGGGTGCAGTTCTGGTGTCCTCAACATAAGAGGGACATGGAGCTGTTGGAACAAGGCCAGAGGAGACAATGAGGATGAGCAGGGACTGGAGGCCCTCCCCTATGAAGACAGGCTGAGGAAGTTGGGGCTGTTCAGCCTGGAGCTGCGTGGAGACCTCATAGCAGCTTCCAGTGTCTGAAGGGGGCTATAGGGATGCTGGGGAGGGACTCTTCATTAGGGACTGCAGTGACAGGACAAGGGGTAACGGGTTCAAACTGAAACAGGGGAAGTTTAGATTGGATCTAAGGAGGAAATTCTTTCCTGTGAGGGTGCTGAGGCACTGGAATGGGTTGCCCAGGGAGGTTGGGAATGCTCCATCCCTGGCAGTGTTCAAGGCCAGGTTGGACAAGGCCTTGGGTGACCTGGTTTAGTGTGAGGTGTCCCTGCCCATGGCAGGGGGATGGAACTGGATGAGCTTCAGGTCCTTTCCAACCCAACCCATTCCATGACTCCATAGGGGAGCGCTGCTCCCTCCCCGGCTGCCCTGGCACATCCTTCCCTGCCTGCAGCACCACTGCCCCCAGCCCCATGGGGCCCCTCACTCACCTTCTCTCTCCGGCAGCACCGTGGGCACCCCATGGGCTCTGCTCTGGGCACCTCCATCCTCCTGCCAGCCCAGCCTGGGGCTGCTGGGGGGGGTCCCTGCCATCCTCCGGGCGAGGGCAAAGGGGGGAGAGTGGCGAAGGCGCCGCGGGTCCCTGCTCCTGCTCCGCCCCGGCTCTGTTGTGTCACAAAGGGCCCCCCCGTTCCGAACGCTTCCCCTCGTTGAGCAGGAGCCGTTTCCATAGCGGAATTCCCGGCTTCCCAAGGGGAAAAGGATTCGGCTGCGTCCGGACCGGGTTCCTTGTCACCAGAGCGGGGAGGCAGCGCATGGGGCAGCAGCGCATCCCCTCCCTGCCCGGAGACCGGGCACAGCGCAGCGGCCTTTAGGAGGGACTTAGAGCCCTCCTTTCCCTGCAGTAGCAATTAACAGCGCAATTAGCCGCTATTAAATGCAATTAAACGCTATTAAACGCTAGCACTGCTCTCCAGCGCAACCGAGCCCCCTGGCAAAGCTGCCCGAGCTCCATGGGATGCTTTCAGCACAGTTTTTGGCTCCATCCCATGGGGCTGCTCCCTGCGTCCCATTATTCCCGATTTAACCAACTGTTCTCTCCCTGTTCCGGGATTCCTCCTCTGGAAGAGAGCTGAGGGAAGCAGCTCCCTTCCCCGCAAAGGAGCCCGTAGCAAAGCCGGCCTGAAACCTGCCTTTGGGGCAGCAAGGAGCTCACGGCGCTCATCCGGCTGCTGACGAGGGGGCTGTGAATGAACTCTTCCCCCGGGTTTAACAGATTTAACCCCTTAAAGCGCCCCATCCTTCACCCTGGGACACCCAAAGGAGCAGGTTTGGGTTTCCCCCCCCGCATCTCCTGCCCCAAACCCGGTTTCCAGGCGGTTGCTTTAAGACTGTGTAACCCGACCAGCTCCGCAGCCAGGCAGGGCTCCTTGGCACCGGTTGTGGACAAACATTCCCTTCCTTACGCAACAGCCGAGCGTGCCTCGGGAATGCTTTGGGACGCAGCCCTCGCCTTCCCCTTCCGTCCGGGCCCGGAGCGGGTACCGCAGGGATGCGCGGGGCTGGATGCGCTGCAAGAGGCCAGGAGCACGGAGTCGGTGGTCCCAAACCCCGGAGGAGCGAGGGCCGCTCGGTGGGGATGCTCTGCCCCGTGCTCTCCGCGATGAAGGAAGCCTCCATCCTCTTCCTCCGCGCCTGCCTCGCGGTGCTGGTCATGCCCATCCGCATCCTGGCCGCGGTGGGCCTCTGGCAGCCGTTCTGCAGGAGGGTTTTCTTCCCCTTCTTCTTCGCCCGGTTCAGCGCAGCTTACGAGAGGGAAGCCAAGGCGCTGAAGCAGGAGCTCTTCCGCAGCCTCCCCGCCTTCAGGAGCCCTTCCGGAGACCTGAAGCTGCTGGAGCTCGGCACCGGCCCCGGAGTCAACTTCCAGTTCTACCCGCCGGGATGCAGCGTCACCTGCAGCGACAACAACCCCGGCTTCCAGCAGAGCCTCCTGCGGAGCATGGCCCGGAACCCGCACGTCCGCTACGAGCGGCTCCTCCTGGCCGCAGGGGAGGACCTGGGGCCGGTGGCCAGCGCCTCGCAGGACGCCGTGGTCTGCACCCTGGTGCTCTGCTCCGTGCCCGACGGGAGCCGCGTCCTGAGGGAAGCGCTGCGGGTGCTGCGGGAGGTGGGTACCGGGATGGGGGGCATCCCGGGGGCAGTGCGATGGGGGGAATGGGGGGAATGGGGGAATAAGAGGGGGGAAAGGGGGGAATCAGGGGAAAAAAGGGGGGAAAATCAGGGAAAAAGGGGGAAAATCAAGGGAAAAGGGGGGAAATCAGGGAAAAGGGGGGAAAATCAAGGGAAAAGGGGGGAAATCAGGGAAAAGGGGGGAAATAATCAAGGAAAAAGGGGGAAATCAGGGAAGGGGGAGAAATCAGGAAAAAGGGGGGAAATCAGGGAAAAGGGGAAATCAGGGGAAAAAGGGGGGAAATAAGGGGAGAAAGGGAAAAGGGGGGAACTAATCAAGGAAAAGGGGGGAAATCAAGGAAAAAGGGGAGAAATCAGGGAAAAGGGGGGAAATCAGGGAAAAAGGGGAGAAATCAGGGAAAAAGGGGGGAAATCGGGGGAAAGGGGGGAAATCAGGGGAAAAGGGGGGAAATCAGGGAATAATCAAGGGAAAAGGGGGGAAATCAGGGAAAAAGGGGAGAAATCAGGGAAAAGGGGGGAAATCAGGGAAAAGGGGAAATCAGGGAAAAAGGGGGGAAATAATCAAGGGAAAAGGGGGGAAATCAGGGAAAAAGGGGAGAAATCAGGGAAAAGGGGGGAAATCAGGGAAAAGGGGGGAAATCAGGGAAAAAGGGGAGAAATCAGGGGAAAAGAGGGGAAATCAGGGAAAAAAAGGGGGAAAATCAGGGAAAAAGGGGGGGAATCAGGGGAAAAAAAGGGGGGGGAATCAGGGCAAAAGGAGGTTTTGGGGTGGTCGGCCTGTGCTTAGGACTAAAACCCTCCAAAGCGAGGTCTGGCCATGAGAACCGCTGCTGACTCGGCCCGCAAGGACAGTGAGGGCAGGCTGTGATTTAACGCTGCTCCCCACCCACAGCGTGCTTTGGGGTCGGGGAGCTCCCCCAACAGGCCTGAAAGCCTGCACTGGGAATAAGCTGCTTTAGCCAGCATTGAGGCTTATTTAGGGAATACGTGGAGTCTTCATCTCCTCTAGTAGTTATTTAGTTTATTTATTATTTATTTTATTCATTTATTTTATCATTAATTTATTTAGTGTATTATTTATTAATAATTCATTTACAGAATAAGTGTATTATTTATTTAGTGTATTATTTATTTATTATTAATTTATTTAGTGAAGAAGAGTATTATTTAGTGTATAATTTAATTTATTTTTATTTATTTCATTATGTTATGATATATTTATTTCGTGTATTATGTCTTTATTATTCATTTATTTAGCAAAAACGTGTGCTATTTAGTGAATAAGTGTAGTATTTATTTAGTGTATTATTTATTTATTATTAATTTATTTAGTGAAGAAGCGTATTAGTGTATAATTAATTTTATTTCTTTTTCTTTCATTTATTTCCCTGATTTTCTTCATTTCATGATGTATTTATTCCCTCTATTATGTCTTTATTATTCATTTATTTAGTGAATAAGCCGCTTTAGAAGCGGGCTGAGCCTCCCGCCTGCCCCCTGGCAGCCCAACCCAAGGCTTTGAACAGGCTGGGGTTTGGGGTTCCTTTCAGCCTCTAAGCAGGCTCTGCGTTATCAACCCCTCGAGGGTCTGAGTGGGATTGCCACGTTTCCCTTCATTTCCCTGTTGGGAATGCTCCATCCCTGGCGGTGTTCAAGGCCAGGCTGGATGAAGCCTTGGCTGACCTGGTTTAGTGGGAGGTGTCCCTGCCCATGGCAGCGGGTTGGAACTGGGGGAGCTCCAGGTCCTTTCCACCCCAACCCATTCCATGTTTCCTTATGCAAACCTCACCTGGAAGTGAACCAGAGGGAGCAGAAACCACTGCTCCAACGGGCGCGTTTTGGATCCCTGCGGGTTCCCTGCTCACACGAATCCCATCGAACACCTCCCAGGCCCAAAGCAGGCAGGGAAGTTGGGGGGCAGGAGAGGGGAACGGGACACGCAGAAGGAGGTGACGCTTTCCCCTTGGGGTGACTTTGTGTTCCCTAGGGAGGCGCCTTCTACTTCCTCGAGCACGTGGCCGCCGACCCTTGCAGCTGGAAGCACTTCTGGCAGCAGGTCTGGCATCCCACCTGGAAACTCCTCTTCGACGGATGCTGCCTCACGAAGGAGACGTGGAAGGCTCTCGAGGAGGCCGACTTCTCAGAGCTGCACCTCCAGCACACCACCGTGGCGCTGCCCTGGACTCCCACGCACCCTCACATCATGGGCTATGCTGTGAAGTAGCTCGGCGCCCTGCCAGGCCTCCTCTGCATCCCTACAACCAACGCAGCACCACCTAATCCCAGCGGCCCACGTCGTGAAAGCTCTGCTTCCGACAGCTGAGGAGCTCGGGGGGTTTAAAGCTTTACTGCAATAAAGGGAGAGCCTCGCCGTGGTCAGAGTATCCACCTGCCTCAAGTATCCACCTATTTCATACCTTCCCCATCCCAAATCCTTCCTCCTTTGGCTTGGATACCCCGAGGATCCCAGCAGGAGTTAAACCGGTGTTAACGGCACTGCTCCGGGTAACTGATTCCTGCCATTGGGAAGCATCCAAGTGCCATTGGGATCAGCTGCTCCCAAGCACTGATTGAGGCGCTGTTGCCTCCCCCCCCACAGAAGGTACCGGGGCCGGCTCCCAGCATCAACCGCGTTCCATGATGCGCGGTGGGGCCTGAGCGGCACCGTCGCCATAGCGACCGCCGTTGGTACCCGCACCTCCACAGGTGCCCCCCGGCAGAGGATGCGGTGGGAGCTGCGTGCGGCCGCGCTGGTGCTGCTGCTGGTGCCAGCGGTGACGGTCGGTGCCGTGGCCGTGGTGACGGCGCCCCGGGATGCACCGGATGGTACCGTGTTTGAGGCACAACGGCGGGCGTAGGGAGCGGGGGGGAAGGGGCTGGGAGGGTGGGGGAGAGGGAGGGGGTGTGGTGGCTCCCCATGGACACACCGGGGGGGGGGCTGGAAGCTGCTCACCCTCAGTATGTGCACACACAGGAAATCACAGACTTAGGAGGGCTGGGGTGGGAAGGGACCTTCAGAGCTCATCCAGTTCCAGCCCTGGGATGGGCAGGGGCATCTTCATCTAGACCAGGTTGCCATGAGCAGGGGCATCTTCATCTAGACCAGGTTACCTTGAGCAGGAGCATCTTCATCTAGACCAGGTTACCATGAGCAGGGACATCTTCATCTAGACCAGGTTACCATGAGCAGGAAGATCTTCATCTAGACCAGGTTACCATGAGCAGGAGCATCTTCATCTAGACCAGGCTGCCATGAGCAGAGACATCTTCATCTAGACCAGGTTACCATGAGCAGGAGCATCTTCATCTAGACCAGGTTACCATGAGCAGGAAGATCTTCATCTAGACCAGGTTGCCATGAGCAGGGACATCTTCATCTAGACCAGGCTGCCATGAGCAGGAGCATCTTCATCTAGACCAGGTTACCTTGAGCAGGAACATCTTCATCTAGACCAGGCTGCCATGAGCAGCAACATCTTCATCTAGACCAGGATGCCATGAGCAGGGACATCTTCATCTAGACCAGGATGCCATGAGCAGGAACATCTTCATCTAGACCAGGCTACCATGAGCAGGGACATCTTCATCTAGACCAGGTTACCTTGAGCAGGAACATCTTCATCTAGACCAGGTTACCTTGAGCAGGAACATCTTCATCTAGACCAGGTTGCCATGAGCAGGAACATCTTCATCTAGACCAGGTTACCTTGAGCAGGAGCATCTTCATCTAGACCAGGCTACCATGAGCAGGAACATCTTCATCTAGACTAGGTTGCCATGAGCAGGGACATCTTCATCTAGACCAGGTTACCTTGAGCAGGAACATCTTCATCTAGACCAGGCTGCCATGAGCAGGAGCATCTTCATCTAGACCAGGTTACCATGAGCAGTGGCATCTTCATCTAGACCAGGTTGCCATGAGCAGGGACATCTTCATCTAGACCAGGCTACCATGAGCAGGAGCATCTTCATATAGACCAGGCTGCCATGAGCAGGGACATCTTCATCTAGACCAGGTTACCATGAGCAGGGACATCTTCATCTAGACCAGGTTACCTTGAGCAGGAACATCTTCATCTAGACCAGGTTGCCATGAGCAGGAACATCTTCATCTAGACCAGGTTACCATGAGCAGGAACATCTTCATCTAGACCAGGTTGCCATGAGCAGGGACATCTTCATCTAGACCAGGCTACCATGAGCAGGAGCATCTTCATCTAGACCAGGTTACCTTGAGCAGGAGCATCTTCATCTAGACCAGGTTACCATGAGCAGGGACATCTTCATCTAGACCAGGTTACCATGAGCAGGGACATCTTCACCTAGACCAGGTTACCTTGAGCAGGAACATCTTCATCTAGACCAGGTTACCTTGAGCAGGAACATCTTCATCTAGACCAGGTTACCATGAGTAGGGACAACTTCATCTAGACCAGGATGCCATGAGCAGGGACATCTTCATCTAGACCAGGATGCCATGAGCAGGGACATCTTCATCTAGACCAGGTTACCATGAGCAGGGACATCTTCATCTAGACCAGGTTACCATGAGCAGGGGCATCTTCATCTAGACCAGGTTACCATGAGCAGGGACATCTTCATCTAGACCAGGATGCCATGAGCAGGAAGATCTTCATCTAGACCAGGCTGCCATGAGCAGGAACATCTTCATCTAGACCAGGTTGCCATGAGCAGGAACATCTTCATCTAGACCAGGTTGCCATGAGCAGGGACATCTTCATCTAGACCAGGCTGCCATGAGCAGGAACATCTTCATCTGGACCAGGCTGCCATGAGCAGGGACATCTTCATCTAGACCAGGTTGCCATGAGCAGGGGCATCTTCATCTAGACCAGGTTACCATGAGCAGGGACATCTTCATCTAGACCAGGATGCCATGAGCAGGAAGATCTTCATCTAGACCAGGCTGCCATGAGCAGGAACATCTTCATCTAGACCAGGTTGCCATGAGCAGGAACATCTTCATCTAGACCAGGTTGCCATGAGCAGGGACATCTTCATCTAGACCAGGTTGCCATGAGCAGGAACATCTTCATCTAGACCAGGTTACCATGAGCAGGGACATCTTCATCTAGACCAGGTTACCTTGAGCAGGGACATCTTCATCTAGACCAGGTTACCTTGAGCAGGAACATCTTCATCTAGACCAGGCTGCCATGAGCAGGGACATCTTCATCTAGACCAGGTTGCCATGAGCAGGAACATCTTCGTCTAGACCAGGCTGCCATGAGCAGGAGCATCTTCATCTAGACCAGGCTGCCCATACCCGAATAACCACCGAAATACAAGCATTAAATACAACCCAAGGAAACAGCCCCAGCACCTCGGCTCCAGCTGCAAACACCTGCAGCCCTGCAGCAGCAAGTGTAGATTAAACCCCCACCCCAACCACCCAAACACACCCACCCCAAAGCACCACCGAACCCAAGCCCCCAGCATGCCGGCAGCGCGCGCAAGGCCGGGTTTCAGGCTGCACCGTGCAACTGCCCCCGTTGCGCTCCGCAGCGTGCGGCCAACGGCCGCTCCTGGAAGGCAGCTCGGGAGCCCGGATCGTAGCTGGGCACGACGCAGCGGTGGGAGCGTGGCCGTGGCTCGTGAGCCTCCAGCTTCGCCGCGCTGGCGGCCGATACGCGCATGTTTGTGGAGGAGTCTTGGTCCAGGGGAATTCGGTGCTGACCGCCGGGCACTGCCTTACAGGGAGGAGGTAGGAGGGCTGCGGGCACCGCTTCTGGGTGACTGGGAGGGAGGGCACCATGGGAGAGCAGCAAAGCATCAGCTGGGCAGAAGGCAAAGCAAAGGGGTTCTGAGTTCCCATAGCGCAGAGCCAGTGCGCGAAGGCCAGGCTGAAGGGGGGCTGTGGGGATGCTGGGGAGGGACTCTCCATTAGGGACTGCAGTGACAGGACAAGGGGTAACGGGTTCAAACTGAAACAGGGGAAGTTTAGGTTGGATCTAAGGAGGAAATTCTTTCCTGTGAGGGTGCTGAGGCACTGGAATGGGTTGCCCAGGGAGGTTGGGAATGCTCCATCCCTGGTGGTGTTCAAGGCCAGGTTGGACAAAGCCTTGGGTGACCTGGTTTAGTGTGAGGTGTCCCTGCCCACGGCAGGGGGGTTGGAACTGGATGATCTTAAGGTCCTTTCCAAGCCAACCCATTCCATGACTCTATGAGTCAAGACCAAGAAGCCTTGGATACTCACACCTGGCTGGGTCCGGGCCAGCCTCTGGTGTTTCCAATGAAGGGCTCTTTGCTTTAGCTGTGATGGGTTTGGTAGCCTGGGGGCTGGTTTTGTCACGGGGCTCTCATTTTTCTGCTTGGTAGATTCTGATAAGCTAGCAAAACAAACAGAAAATGATTAAGTAGCCATTTAATCAGTTAATTCTTTAATTAGTCAACAATTTAACTAGTTAATTATTAAATGAGTTAATCGATTAGTTAATCATTTAATTAAATAGTTAATTATTTACCGAAACAGTCAATAACTTCATTACGATGATTAAAATGTCCGTGGAAATTTAAAGGAAAGGACGCAGTATTTAGATGGGAAACTCCACAATTCCTTGGGTTTCACACTATTTCCCCACTTCCTGCCTCACCATCCTTTGGGCACCCTCAGAAGAGGCCTTGCAGCTGTACCCGGAGCAGCTCTGCTGCACGTCAGCCCTCACCCCGGTGTCGTTGCTGTGGCCCTTAGCACAGTTGCACAACCCACCCGCGCTCAGGCAGGTCCATCCCGTTGGCTTACCCACGACCGAAGGAAGCCGAACGCTAACGCTGGACTTTGGAAGCGGCGGCGTTCCGCAGGGCTGGGCTGGATCAGCTCCTTGGCTCTCCCATTAAGGCCCTTCCACAGGCGTTCATCCAGAGGGGGGTCCCAGCCCCGTTCGCTCTCTGGCACCCGGGAGCGTGCTGGAGGTGAAGCTGAGCTTTGGAGCCCGCACTCTGCTCGTCCCAGGTTCAGTTCCCACTGGATAGCAGCAGGGATTCTGGCCAACGTACCTGAATAGGAACCAGGTGTGAATGACTCTGGCCCTATGCCTAAGAGTAATATGAATATTCATACATTCATACGAATAATATCTGAATATAATCATATATTTAATACATTAATCTATTTATTCTATATTAAATATTCGTATGTTCACATCTATTTATGTTTAGATATATATTTATGTTCATATGTCCATATATATTTGTGTTCATATACATATTTAATGCAAATATTATTTCTAACTTCTAGTGAACGACTTTCATTCACTAGAATGAAACTATTCGTTCTATTTCTATTCATTCCCATTCTATTCATATGAATAACATATTAGTATATTTAATATATTAATATATTTATACTAAATATTCATATGTTCATATCTATTTATGTTCACATATATATTTAATACAGATATTAATTATTTGTAATTTCTAGTGAATGAGTTTCATTCACTAGAATGAAACTATTCAATTTCTGGTCATTCGTTCTATTCATATGAATATTCATATGTTTAATCTATATTGACTATTCATATGTTCATATATATTTATGTTTATATATATTTATGCTCATATGTTCATATATACATTTATGTTCATATACCTATATTTAATACAAATATTCATTATTTGTAACTCCTAGTGAACGGGGTCCCCCGAGCTAGGTACAAGCACGCTCTTTGTAAGCATCGTGGCTTTAAACCGACTTCCTTTCTGCCACATAAACCCGTGCTTTTACCTTTTCCAAAGGAAAATCTCTGCTGAGATGGGGTGGGAAGCAATATCTGAGCATCTGCTTAACCCCCTGAGCTGAATTTGCCTTTAGAGCCATAACCAGCAATAGGAAACTGAGTGCTCAAGCCACACCGAAGGGGGCTCAGCCGAATTCCTTCCAGGTCACGGTCCCTGCAGGGTTTCCAGTGTATATTCCTCCAGGTGCATGAGCCAACAGTAAGTTAATCACTTAAATGACACCAAAGAAAGGGTTTACTGGACCTTAATTGCCCACCCCACATTGACTCCCCATTAGGGACCCATACACCTGGCGGGCTGTTTTGGGGGTGCACAACCTCGGGCAGCCCGGCGCCCACACCACCCGGAGATACCTCAGGAGCATCGTGGTGCACCCGGGCTTCAGGAGAGCCACGTTTGAGAACGACGTGGCCGTGCTGGAGCTCGGCTCCGCGGTGCGCTACGGCAGCGCCGTCCAGCCCATCTGCCTGCCGCCGGCGCACCTGGACCCGCTGGCCCACAGCGGAACCCAATGCTTCATCAGCGGCTGGGGACGCAAGAAAGAGCAAGGTAAGGATGGGCTTTGTGGTGCTGAGCGGGTGCTGAGCTCACAGCAGGGGCCGGGCACTCAAGCTTGACCTCAAGCTTGCTGAGGTTCTGGGCTTATCGCACATCACCAAGCGCTGGTTTCCGTTTGGAGCAGAGCAGATCCACCAAAGGCACACGCTCCTTCACTCTTCTTCCAGGTGGAACATAGAGTCATGGAATGGGTTGGCTTGGAAAGGACCTTAAGATCATCCAGTTCCAACCCCCTGCCATGGGCAGGGACACCTCACACTAAACCAGGTCACCCAAGGCTCTGTCCAACCTGGCCTTGAACACTGCCAGGGATGGAGCATTCCCAACCTCCCTGGGCAACCCATTCCAGTGCCTCAGCACCCTCACAGGAAAGAATTTCTTCCTTAGATCCAATCTAAACTTCCCCTGTTTCAGTTTGAACCCGTTACCCCTTGTCCTGTCACTGCAGTCCCTAATGAAGAGTCCCTCCCCAGCATCCCTATAGGCCCCCTTCAGATACTGGAAGCTGCTCTGAGGTCTCCACGCAGCTTCTCTTCTCCAGGCTGAACAGCCCCAACTTCCTCAGCCTGTCTCCATACAGGAGGTGCTCCAGTCCCTGATCATCCTCGTGGCCTCCTCTGGGCTTGTTCCAACAGTTCCATGTCCTTTTTATGTTGAGGACACCAGAACTGCACCCAATGCTGCAGGTGAGGTCTCACGAGAGCAGAGCAGAGGGGCAGGATCACCTCCTTGAACCGCTGAAACACCTGACCACAGGAAAGGGAACTCGCCTGACTTTAGATTCACATTCCCAGGTTCTCAGTGCTGTCTGCAGAAAGTTTTCTTATTAGAATCATAGACTCAGGGAATGGGTTGGGTTGGAAAGGACCTGAAGCTCACCCAGTTCCAACCCCTGCCATGGGCAGGGACACCTCACGCTAAACCAGGCCACCCAAGGCTTCGCCCATGGTTTAGTGTTACTGCAAACCAACAACCCTGAAGCCTCTGAGCAAGACAAGTGAGCACAAACACTGCATCACCTCTGAAGCCCGCACATCTTTAACCCACTGAAGTTTGTTAGAAGCAGGCACAACCTCTGTGTCACCCATCTAAGTACACGCAGGAACGAGCTAAAGCCTGAATGGGGCAGGGGAAGCACAGCAGGAATTGCTATAGCACGAGTATTTCACCTTTTTATATGCTGTCTTGCACTGAAGGTAAAATTTCAGCGGTGTTACAAGAAGCAGAAGTGGAAGTCATTCCTTCCAATGTCTGTAACAGTTCTGATGCCTACGGAGGGCTGCTTAACGACAACATGATCTGCGCTGGCTCTCTATGGGGAGGCCCTGATACCTGCCAGGTAAGAAGGAACATTACACCCGAGCTGCCCCTGTGGAAACCCCCAAGCCAGAGCGTCAGGGGCATGGTGATGACCAGCATTTGTAGCATCATTCACTAAAATGGCACAAATACGAAGCAGAAAACATGTCAGAAGTGCAAAAGGAGCAGCAGGAATAAAAGCATGAGACGGTGACGCACATCTCAAACCCCTGATAACACAGTAAAAAGATAAAGAACACAAGCAGATTTATACAACGTGTTCGGGGAGAAAAGCCTTAGAAGGAAAAGGTGCAGCAAGAAAACCAACCACCTTTTAGTTAAGGACACCAAAACTAATGCAGGTGTGGTGTTCTGGTCACGGTGGTCTCACCCAGCATCACCAGATCTGGTCTGCATTGTGCTACCCACGTATTAGCATCGTTATTACTCTCCAGTTAACTTAGCTGATGTATTACTGGCCTTAGTCTGCATCCTTCCCTGGAAGGGAGTATCTTCACCAGTGGGGTTTCTGCTTCTCTATAGGGAGACAGCGGAGGACCCTTGGCGTGCTATCACCCCCCCACCAACAGATACTACCTCGTGGGGATCGCCAGCTTTGGGGTTGGCTGTGGCCGACCACGGTTCCCTGGGATCTACGTCCGTGTGTCCCAATACAGAAGATGGATACAAGCAGAACTGGAGCTGAATAACAAGGCTGCGAGCCCCAGGAGCGCTCTGCTCCCCGTCCTTCTGAGCCTGATGCCCACAGTACTTGCGTGGAGCCTCTAAAGGGACAAACCACCGGGGCATGGCTGCAGAGGTTCGGTCTGCCTGGTAAACCTTGGGGAGGAGAGCCTGCTTCAGAATAAACCCGAGAGCCAAGGGACACACACTGAGCTTTCCAAGCCGTGTTTCCGCTTGCATCCGTGCTTTCCTTTCTGCTTTTGATGTCCATCATCACCAGTAGAGGGATCGGTAACAGCCTTAACCCTGGTAATGAAACTGAACATAGAAATGTTAACCCACCGAGAATACTTCTTTCTTACCTCTTTTCTATGCTTTCCCAGCCATCAAAACTTAAGCGTTAGCAACGACTACCACGCGCTTTGCAGAAGGCAGCTGCCCCCTCTGCTGGGTGAACGCTGGCAGAGCAGAACCGTGCGCCCCAGGGCTCAGCTGAAAAGCGGAGAAGGGAAAAAGAACCTGCAGGAAGAGAAAAGGTTTCCCCCCTCCTGATTTTTAGTGCTCACTACCGGTTAGGCACAAGTGGCTTCGTTCTCCGAGCGCTGAGGGCCGCAGCTCTTGGGTGCTGGTGCCGCTTGGCCGCTGAGGGACCCGACGGCACCCAACGCACGCGTGCTTGCTCAGGGCTACGCTCATGAAGAATCAATCGGGACCATCAGGGATCAGGTTTTGGCGACTTTATTTACCAAGGTCAAAATCTGCAACCATCTAAGTGCTTCAACAAATATGTACAATTCAGAGAAAGCATGTAATGGACTTCTGCTTGGAAATAACCAGCACGGTACTAGGTACTATAGCTCTTCCTCTCAGGATACAGATTTTACTCTCTTAACAATCTAGACTGTAAAGTAAATCCAAAGTAAGTGCCTCAAAGAGCAAACTCATGTTACTGTTTAATACTTCCATGATGAAAAATAAGCTGCTCTTTCCAAAAACCACTTATTTTAAGAGGATAAAAAGGTACTAACGTGATGTCTGGCAGCACGACTCGCTGAACACAGAAAGAATGGGCCACCATTCTGTTACAGTCTTAACACTTGATAGCTTTAATTATTCTTGTTATCCTGTATTACAAAAGAAGGTCAAGGAACAACAGCACACGGTGAGGATCACAAACCATACACAGGAGTTCCCAAATTGGCTGCAGTACTGTAGGTCAAACCCTCTTCACCATACACACAGACCTGATGGGGGACGGAGCAAGAGGGTCCGGTTCCCAGAGGCGCCAACCACGTCCCACGGCTTCCTTCTTCCTGAAATCCCACTAACAGAACCAGGAGGCACGGAACACCTTCTTCTGGAGCAGTTCCCTACAAACACCTTCGCCCTGTTCACTCTTTTCTGATGTGCAATGAAAGCACCCCCCTTTTCTGACATGACCACGAGCAGAAACGGGTTCTCCAGTTTGGCCTAAAGGAAACGTCCATAACAATCCCCCAAACTGCAGAGAGAAAGGTGGCTTTACAGCTCACTAACACCATGATTGTGGAATGCTGTCTTCCTCATCCTGCTTGCAAAGAGCTCTGCTTGCCCAGAAGTCCATGAATTCCAAGATGAGGCAAATAAAACACACTGACTGACCGTATGAGAAGCAGTACACAGCCGGGGAGCGAGCAGACCTCTGGACTGCCTTCAGCTCGGAGCTAGCACAACACACGCACACGGAGCTCTAACACCTTTTGAATAGCATAGTCCATAGTGCAATTCCCGCTGACATAACTGGAAGCAGGATTCGATCCTAACTATGGAAAACAGTGTAGTTATTATTCATGCAATAAGCACTGCATACACATCTCGCAGGATCACAGGAGAGGGGAGGTGGGACGGCACCTCGGGAGCTCGCTGCCTCCCACCCCCTGCTCGAGCCGGCGGCCCAGGGCCTCGGCCAGGCAGCTTTTGGGTATCCCCACGAATGGAGATTCCACCCCCCAAAAGAGTCCTGATCATGTCAAGCACTTCACTGCCACCTGGAACCGACGAAAATCCAACTGGAATCTCTTGACAGTGACCAGATCGAACGTGCAGATATCAGCAAGTGTGGGGAATCAAAAGCCCTGATCTCGTGGGTTGTTGTTTGTTTTTTTTTCTCCTCTTTTTGTTTTCCCAATATTCCCTAGGATCCCTTTTTTTAGTTTTTCTTTTTTTGCAAGTTGCCTACAGACGTACAAAATTAATTCAAATATCTCCTACACCAAAGAGGATCTCCTTTGACTTTGTACTATCCATAAAAATATATGCTCGAAAATCTGCTTCTTCACAAAATATTTCATTTGCTTACTAAAATGAAATATAGAAACTGTCAAAATACGTATATAAACTCAATTTCAGCATCTGGAAAGATCACAATTTAGCTACAAAATATACCACCCATCTACCTGTTTGCAATAAAGTATTTGCTTACAAAGATACCATTGCTTTGCAAAATATCACCTACCTTACAAAATCAGCCCGGCAATGTTGCACTGCTTTCAGCATAGAAACCCTATATTAGAACCTCAGTAACCCTTTGGTATACATCTTCCACTTGTGTGTTTTAGCATTTGGTTTCAACGTTCCAAAGCACAGAAGAGCCTCCAGACAGAAGCAGCAACGAGTGTTTCATTGTGTTTATAGGCAGCACATGGTTGTTTCTCAATTCTAGGTGTTTCCCATGCCCAGCAACTAAGAGCAACCTATTGTGAAATCATTCTTCAGCTCTTCTTCACCAGTACTTGCTCTTCCACGCTGCACTAGGGAATAACTGGATGCGTTGAGTCCTCTTAGGGCAAGCCAACACCTTTCACATGCCTCGGACATGGTCAGGACTCGGCCTCTGGCTGCTTGCTGCAGCTCCTTCCCAAATGCGATCAACACAGCAAAGGTTGAAAAGAAAACCCCCAACTTTTGTAACTCAGCTGAGAAAGAGGAAACGTGATTGATACCTCGAGCGAAGCAGGAGCTCCTGGTTAGCGTCTGCGCCTGTAACGAACAACCGCCAGCTTCAACCAAACCTATTTACATACAAAGAACTGAAAGCAAAAGAACTGGGAAAGAATAAAAGAGTAAGAAATCAAAACATAAACTGGTTATAAATGTTCCTACTAATGTCCACTATGGCAAGGATTCCACGTCATCCACTGTAACCAACTACTGCCTCCGTTACAAGAGGTACGGGAAGGAACTCTACCCGCCTGCCCTGTAAAACGGGACCGTCCTTTACTGTCGGTGCAATCGTGACTTCAGAACGTTTCCAGTTGTGCCAGCAGGGATTTTGGGTGAGGTTTTCCTGTTTCCTTTCTTGTACTTTGTCACCAAATAAAATCTCGAGAGTCTTGAAGCTGTGAAATCTAGGTAGAAAAGTTTCAATTTTTGACCTTTCGTTTAGAGGTTAAAAAATCCCGTATAAAAAAAAAAAAGAATTTCTCCTCTGAAATGTAAAGAGTCCAAAGTTTCACCTCCTTTTCTTACACGCTTTTATGACAGTAAAGATCTTTCAAAGTTTTTAACTCTTCAATGAGAGTTTTGTTCTGGTTTTCCAGGACCGCAACTCGATTTTCCAGGCATTTCACGTACTCCTTCTTCTTTCTACGGCATTCTCGAGCAGCTTCTCTGGAACACACAAGCAGAAGGGATTGCTGAGTTTAGAGCTGGGATGTTTCTGCTTCCTGCATGTGGTGATGCTGACCACTATGAGAGGAGGGAGCTGGCAGTGCCATCGTGAACAGCACGGGCTGGAAAGCGCATGATGTGTCCCGGGCTGCACCAAAAGGAGCGTGAGCAGCAGGCCCAAGGAGGTGATCCTGCCCCTCTGCTCTGCTCTCGTGAGACCTCACCTGGAGCTTTGGGTGCAGTTCTGGTGTCCTCAACATAAAAAGGACATGGAACTGTTGGAACAAGTCCAGAGAAGGCCACGAGGATGAGCAGGGGCTGGAGCACCTCCTGTATGAAGACAGGCTGAGGAAGTTGGGGCTGTTCAGCCTGGAGAAGAGAAGCTGCGTGGAGACCTCAGAGCAGCTTCCAGTATCTGAAGGGGGGCTGTAGGGATGCTGGGGAGGGACTCTTCATTAGGGACTGCAGTGACAGGACAAGGGGTAACGGGTTAAAACTGAAACAGGGGAAGTTTAGAGTGGATCTAAGGAGGAAATTCTTTCCTGTGAGGGTGCTGAGGCACTGGAATGGGTTGCCCAGGGAGGCTGGGAACGCTCCATCCCTGGCGGTGTTAAAGGCCAGGTTGGACAGAGCCTTGGGTGAGATGGTTTAGTGTGAGGTGTCCCTGCCCATGGCAGGGGGTTGGAACCGGATGATCTTAAGGTCCTTTCCAACCCTAACTATTCTATGGTTCTATTCTATAGGCAGACAGCATGAAATTGGTACCACGTGTGGCAGCCAATCTGCAGGGAAAACCCAGTTCGTTTTCTCCAAGCTGTGCAGGACAGAACACGGGGCACGTTTTGGCCTGAATTCCCTACTTTTCAGTGGACAATTCACCCTTCAGTGACGGCACAATCAGTAATATTAGTCTGCAGGATGCAGTTTGCCCTTTGAGGATGCCTTTCAGCACATGAAATACCAAACCCCCAGCAGCCCACGTGCAGTCCCCTACCTGTTCTTCATCAGCCGTATCTCTCGTTTCAACTGTGGGTCATCCGTCTTACTCGTCTGCGACGTCAGGGTGACAGGAGATGTCATCACCACAGTCTGGGGCAGGGAGGTGGTGGTCGGGGTGGTGCGGATCTGGTAGGTCTGCATGTCCCCTGAGGCAGCTGTTGGGAGAAGAGCACAGGACATCAGGACGTGGCCGGGTCGGACTCGCGTTAAGGCTAACGTCACACCGCTTCCAGAGGCTGTACTCACTCTGCACCACCACCTGGTTGCTGGGGACAAGGATCTGTTGCCCATCCGAGGTCTGGGCATACTGCAGGATCGTCGTGCCAGGCTGAGCACCACCAGCGTTGGCCATCGTCAGTGTCTGCAGACCCTGCACGCCGTCAGCGCCCGGGCTGGCCAGCTGCAAGCCATTGGCAGCAATGGCAACTTGAAAGGAAAAGGAACTCGCTCAACAACCTTTGTACAGTGTGAAATACAAAGGCAGGGCAGCCTGGAGAAGAGAAGGCTCCTCAAGGGGAGACCTGAGAGCAGCTCCAGAGCCTAAAGGGGCTGCAGGAAACCCAGAGAGGGGCCTGGGACAAGGGCCTGTAGGGACAGGCCAAGGGGAATGGCTTGAACCTGCCCGAGGGGAGACTGAGATGAGCTCTGAGGCAGAAGCTCTTCCCTGTGACAGTGCTGAGGCGCTGGCACAGGCTGCCCAGAGAAGCTGCGGCTGCCCCATCCCTGGCAGTGTTCAAGGCCAGGTTGCACACAAGGGCTTGGAGCACCCTGCTCCAGTGGAAGGGGTCCCTGCCCGTGGCAGGGGTTGGAGCTGGAGGAGCATCCAGCTCAGAGAACAGGGATGGAGAGGATGTGCTCCAGTTGTGCTTTGGGGTAAAATCAAAGGAACAAACTGCTACCTTACTGATAGCAGAGGAACAGCCTTTGGTGTGGCCTTGTGCTATAATGGTATCTTCACTTATCTTAGGTTTTGGACTAGCTCTAACACTAGAACACTGCCATGCATTTCATAACAACATCCTCTGAATGTTTTAATGAGCAAAAAAGAAAAGATAAAAGCCCTGAGTTTATCTGGAGCCTTGAGATACCAGTCTGTTTCCATCCACAGGACTGTTACTAACTGTTAAACATACAACCAAACCTTTTGAGTTTCATCTTGCTCAAATATATACCACAAAGAGAATCTGTATTTTGAAGCAAGCTGAATAAAATGTGTCCAGTTAGGCACATGTTTCGTGGTAACTTACTGTACTGTCCAGTGCTTGTCTGGTAGATGGGTGTGGGAACGGACATAGATGTAACAGTAGAGACCCCAGGACTCTCCTCATCTCCTTTTCTGTCACGTGTATCTTCAGAAGAAAGATCCTTCAGGATTTTCCTATGAAAGAGAAGTTTCTCAGTTCTAAACCTAGGGAAAAAAAATCGCTGCACGGTGACAAACCTGCCCCGTTTACAGCACATTTCAGTCACCCCCAGCAAGCTGGGTGCTGAACACCAGCACTGCAGCTGCATCATGGCACTGGAGGGAAAGCTGCATCAGAGTTTCCACCATAAACCTCTTCCAGGGATATGTCAGTGGGCTGTTGAGAGCTATCTTCTGATTTACAACTTGGTCTTTATGTCTCTCAAGAATAGGCTTTCGTTATCCAGTTACACCCAGTTTGCTCTGCCTGGTGTCAGAATAAGCTAAAAAGGGTAGATTACTATAGAAAAGTTTAACCACCTGCTCTGGCAGTACACAGGAACTTTACTTTTCCCTGCATTTAATGCAGCTCTTGCACAGCTCCTCACACAGCCTGTGTCCTGTGTAACAAGACCCTATGAAAACAGACATATCTCTTTATAAGAGCCACCAAGGGAAGTGTGAATTTTATATGTTTTACCCCAGGCCAAATCATGATTTAGTGGCAGTTCCATGAAGAGAAAAGCAGAACTGAGAACTCCTGATCCCAAACCTGCAGGGTAACCAGCTCTCCTTCAGAAGCTCTGCTTACAGCTCCTGGTTTCCTATCCTGAGGAGTCAGAATTGCTCTTTTCCCCCACTGTTTTTGACTGCAGGCAAAACAATCAAATCCCTCTGAAATCGTTTGTCTCGATGTATAGCTCAAAAGGAGACCAAACCATCAGAAAGCACTAAGAAGAGCAAACAGTCAAGAAGTAGATTGGATCTAAGGAGGAAATTCTTTCCTGTGAGGGTGCTGAGGCACTGGAATAGGTTGCTCAGGGAGGTTGGGAATGCTCCATCCCTGGCAGTGCTCAAGACCAGGTTGGATGAGGCCTTGGGTGATGTGGTTTATGTGAGGTGTCCCTGCCCATGGCAGGGGGGTTGGAACTGGGTGATCTTAAGGTCCTTTCCAACCCAAACGATTCCATGATTCTATAACTGAAAAGCAGTGGCAGAAGCAGGACTGGGGAGCATCCCCCAAATGCCTACTGCATGCAACAGGCCCAGTGCATGTTTCAAGAGAAAGAAAACAGAATATAGGAAGCTATTGAAAGAAGTTGCTCTTTTGGTCTCAAATAAAAGGTACAAAAGCTACTCCCTGCTGTACTTACCGGTAGGAAGGACGGCGAGCTAAGATGCCTCGAGCTTTCTGTGAGGAGCCTATGCTATCTGATGAATCCTGAGAATCTTCACTCTCAGACAAAGAAGAGACCTAAAAGAGACAAAAAATGGGGTTATCTGGCACACTGCAACCGAAACCCCCGCATGAGGTTACACACTGTACTCGTGTACCAGCTAAAGCTGCTTGAACACTACACAAGTGCAGCTGATTACAAAGAGAGAACCCAAAAAAAAGGGGATTTCTAGTTTCAGTGTTTTCAGCTATTTGTAGCAATTATCAGAGATTGTCAGCGAGGTCCTAATGACACAAATCCCCTCTCCTCCCCCCCCCAAAAAGAAAGCTCCCAAACTCTTTTATCCCATTAAAAGCAGGTAAACGCCCACTATTTGAAGGCAGCTGTTTTAGCTGGATCAAACTGTGGGATTAATCAAGCCAGGGTGAAGAAACAGGAATGGTTTCTTTCCATACACATCACACAAGCCAAACTATCTTATCAGCTGATGAATAGGTGAGCCGCTCCCACACATCAATTGGTCTGAGGCGCTGGTGGGAAAGGAAAGAACAGCATTTCTGTATGGAGACAAACATATAAGGCACCTGAAACCTTTGTGCAGACAGAAGAGCAGTGCATTTTGCTGCTGGGAATGGAAGAGTCAACTGAAAAGACTATTTAAGGCAGCGGGGAGTAAGAGTGCAAAGTGTTATCTATGGTTTTCTCCTTATTCCACTGTGTCCCCAGCCAGCTGGCAAGAGCTCTCTTGTCTCTGATGCTCCTTATTAAATACAAGCCAACAGAACATTTACTTGTACTTATGTGTGTGTCAGCAACAACAAGGCAGGAAGAATGCAAACAGCTCTGGGAAAAGCAACCCTCAGCTGCTGTTACAGAGGCAGGAGCGAGCTCCCATCAGAAAGCTCCTCCTGTGCTATTTTTCCTCCCCACCTTTGGGCAACAAGGTCAAAGTGTTCATAAATGACAGGGAAAGAAAGGAAAGAGCTCAGTCAGTGGGGACCCTGCCGCTAGAACACCATGATAGGAGAGGGGTGACTGGAGACTCAAGGAACCACAACCTACTGCAGCAGCCAGTTGGCTGCTCTCAGCAAAGTGGAAGGTGTTTTCCATGCTCTGATGTTATGGGAACAATGAGGGCTGAAAATGCATTACAGGTTTCCTTTCCAAGGTTTATCACTTTAACGTTGTACGAAGAGATAAGCACAGTACAAAAGGATCAGGGACGAATCAATGCCTTTTAGCCCAGTTCTTGCAGGCATTTGGCTGAGCAGTGCAGTTACTGCACAGTTTAACTCCAATGCTGGGCTGTCCTGAGGGCTCTCTGCAGCCAAGAACCGAATGAAGCAGTAACAGGCTCGCCTGTGAACTCCCTGAGGCACACGAGCACGAGAAACAAGCAGAATCCTCAGTACCACAGAAAGGGAGTTCAAGTGTACAGGAGGGGAGCAAGGACCAGCTCATGCACCCCCATTCAGGTCCCCCTTTTCCTAACACATGGCTTAATTCACTTGGTCATTCCACACTCTCCTCATTTGGGTATTACAACACACTGGTTGCAATGTCTGTTAAGAGCATCACGTAGAGCACTGTGGGTTTGTTTGGGGGGGGGGTTACGAAGGGAGGCAATGTCAAATAGTTTCATTTCCACTCCAAAGGCAATTTTAGCATCACAAGTCATTTCAGGCCTCAAGAAACCATTAAGAACAACATATCCCCTAAATTCTGTCACTTGCCTACTCACTGTCTCTTACAGCAGAGCCAGCCAGGCTGCGCCGTGGCAGAGCTAGCCAAGGCAGGCAAGCCTTTACAAGTCCTCTCACCTACAGAAAACAGGATCCTTGGTTATTTAACAGACATTCTGTACCTACCTGCACGGTTTGCACCTGAGGTGAGTGGATGACAGAAGAGGACTGAGCTGTCTGAATGACTCCCTGGACCTGGACTTGCTCTCCAGGAAGCTGAACGACTGTCAGGGGTGCAGGACCTCTTAGAGACATCTACAACAAAGCAAAGAATCATTACCACAAGCGTTTGTGCCACAGGATCCACAAAGTGCATCTACATGTAGGAAAACGAGGGGAGAACATGCATTAGCAGAAGCTTCTTTCAAGTCTAATTAAGTCATAAAGATATCCTTTAAAGATGCACATTTCTGAGATAGGTATCTGCATCCAAAAAAGCCTGTTTCATCAGTTACACGTTTGCCTTAGGGGGGAAAATCAAATACACAGCATTATGTGCAGATGATTCAAATGCTGCAGCTTTTAATATGTGCAGTTGTAAATGAACCACAACTTAGACAAGCAGGAACAGAAGTGCCTAATAAGTAGCCTCCATTCTCACGAAAGTTAATGGGAATTCAGGGCACTAAAACCTAAATGGAAGTGAAAGGACCCACAAGACTGAGGGCTTAGGACAGGTCAGACTTACAGCACTCCAGTGATGCAGAAGGCAGCCTGAATAATGCACAGATTTGGTGGTCTTGGAGTTACTGTTTTTAAAGCAAGCAGTACGAGGCCATGGTTCAAAGATTTCACACCGAAGAAATCACAAGAGTGAAGCATAGCAAAAGCTGACCCAGCTACTTAGAAAGTTCAAGGCACAAGGGCTGTAACTAGAGGGAGATAAAAGGCAACTGGAGGAGATAAGGTGTGCAGGCTCTGGACAAGGAAGAACAAAGAGCAGGGTTTTGCAAATCACACCAACAGCATCTGCTCTTTCATGGTTTAAAACTATCCATTTCAATGCATGCTGTGGCTGAGATCTAGGTTTAACTGGCAAGAAAAGCTGAACGTTACTGCTACCCCTATAGAAAATGCTTCTTCCATTCCAGATTTGCATTTCTGATGTTGAACTTTGCACTTAAAAACTGATTCAAGCTCATACACGCAGAAGCATGAATGAACAACCCTTTCCCTCACCAACTGTCTTCACTACTTTTATTAATCTGAAATAGAGGACAAGATGAAGGGACCATTACAACTCACACTGCTAACTGTCCATTTAATATTACTTTCTGTACCATACATTAAGGTACACATTGGCAACTTTATACAAAAGCAGAGCAGAAAACCAGCCTTGGAGCAAACAACAGGACGTTTGCTGGTCTTCTACCCTGTCTTTGCCTCAGGAAGTACCTAAATCCTGCACCAAAATCCAAGCTGCCTCCGCAGGGTGACCAGGGGATGAGCTGAAAAGTGTTCTTCAGGGCTGGGAGCAGAGCGCCTGGACAGAGATGCTCTTTCCAATGCAGAAAGTGGAATCAGGAGGAATTCAGGCTAAAGCTTTGAAAGGGAAGTTACTTTTATGTCACATTTCCGACTTCGTAAGATTTATTGCATGAAATGTATTCATGTTGGGCTAAAATCCAAGTGTTTCCATGGTGCTGAGCACCCAGGATTGCCATTACTACAAAAGGAGCTATAAATACTTCTTCAGAAAGAAATGAAAATCAGCTCCTCGATTCATCACTGAGCAGCTCCCTTATGTTGGGTCAACAAGGCTTTCAAAGGAGGCACAGCTCACTTTGTACAAGCACGCTTCATTCTGGCCTTTTGGGTACAAGCCATTTGGGGTCATCCATCACCAACCAGATCCATTCCTCTCAACTTTCTTTTGTTCTTTCTTCTCTGTGCGTTTCTAGGAGTCAAGAATCCCTACAGTTTGTAGTACCTAAAAAACCAGCTCTTAGCTACCTCAAATGTGTGCTGAGATTTGGCCCAGGCTTTACCTGTTGAGCAATATGAGAGAGCTGAGCTGCCTGTAGTGTTGTACCTTGTACAGCTGACGTTTGTGAAGGCGACACTGAACTGGTACTGCTGCTCTTGTGCACCTCTTCCATAATCAACTGCAAGAAAAGCAAGGGGTTCCATTCAGTTCATGAGAAACGTGACCACCAGATGGGTGCCCAGCTTCCAGGGTTACTTTACAGGCTCTCTGTGCATAAAGCTTTGAGTCAGACATTTCATGCTCTCCCAGGAGCACGAGGGGAAGGCCACGGTGGGTCCTTTCCATGGACTCGCCCTGAGGCCTCAGAACAGCACAAATCCCTGCTTGGAACAGGGAACTGTGTTCCCCTGACCACCACCTGCATCCAAGCCTCTGGCAGCACCGGGGCAGCCATCTGCTATCACATGTATTGACTGAATTTCCTGTTTTCTTCCTAAAAATAAAGTCAAGTCATGAGGTTTAGGAAGACAACCGAGATAAAGCATTGCTACTAAAGACTGCCTTGCTGTAAGGAAAAGAGTTCCCCAAAATATGTTATCCAAGCTACCAGCCAAACCTATCTGAAACCATCTGAAGGGCTGCAAAGCCAGACCAGGGATTCCAATCAGAGAGCACACAGGTTTGAGTTTTAAACCCTGCAGCAGTCACTGGGTCTCCATGCAATCCAGTCACATTGCTGTCATTCCAATGACTTCCTATTTACCTGTTCAACATCTTGGCATCACGCCCCCTCTGACAGTGGGGGATACAGGGATGTTAAACACATGCTTTGGGCTGGAGTTGGGGGGGGGGACCAGCCTGGAGCATTACGAGATGCTGGGTGAGCGTTCAACGTTTTGTCACAGGAGGTTTGAAGCTGTTGAAGGGACAGTTGCTATGAGACTGGAAATTACAGCTCCTTCTGTGGAAACGTGAGTCATTGCTTTTTCCCTACCGAGATCAACCACAGCTCTCGCCGCCTGACGTCGGCTCGGGGAGGGGGGGAAAGTCAACGGACACCAAGACCAGAACCTTGCTCTTGCAATCCTCACTCCCCTCCCACTCTAGGAAGTTACTAATCCAGAACTCTGTGGAGGCAAACTTGATGGCTGGGTGACACACGAAGCCATAGCATGGAACAAACGGCCTCCAGCACATGATCCAGCTTCCCAACGCACTTATGTCCATGCACATAAACCAGTTTGCCCACAGTAAAAATGAGGGCTTCGCCCTGCAATAAGAGCTCAGAGGAGCCAGGCAGTGCTTCAGCTGTTCCCAGCTTCTGGAATCCCTCAGCTTAATCAAAACGATCTCAGCTTATCACATTGCTGCTGGTGCTAATGCAAGGGTCAGGAGCGTGAACCAGAGCCTGACACCCAGCTCCAGGGGGAGTGGAGCGATGGGATTCCAACAGTTGCTTTTTCCAGCTGCTGCAGAGCACACCTGAACATCAGGAAATCGGACTGGGGCTTTTTATTTGCTCATTCCTTTGTTAAGGAATGGGAGTTGGGATCTAAAGTAATTCCCCACAATCCCAGGCTGGTTTGGGTTGAAGGGAGCTTAAAGCTCCTCCAGCTCCAACCCCAACCCCTTCCACTGGAGCAGCTTGCTCCAAGCCCCTGTGTCCAACCTGCCCTTGAACACTGCCAGGGATGGGGCAGCCACAGCTTCTCTGGGCACCCTGTGCCAGCGCCTCAGCACCCTCACAGGGAAGAGCTTCTGCCTAAGAGCTCAGCTCAGTCTCCCCTCGGGCAGGTTAAAGCCATTCCCCTTGGCCTGTCCCTACAGGCCCTTGTCCCAGGCCCCTCTCTGGGTTTCCTGCAGCCCCTTGAGGCACTGGAGCTGCTCTCAGGTCTCCCCTTGAGGAGCCTTCTCTTCTCCAGGCTGCCCCAGCCCAGCTCTCTCTGCCTGTCATTTAAACATACTGAAACTATAAAGGATAAAGAGCAGAACCAACAACAAGCACAAAGAAGGGACATGATTCCGCATCCCCTCTAAGCTGCTTTAGCTTCTTATGAAGGACAATCTACCTTTTGTACCCCTGCAAAGGGAGACCTGGCAAGTGTCACAAGTAAACAGGGCACTGTCAAACCGAAATCCAGTCAACAGCAAAAACGAACACACGTTTCCAGTGCGACAGAAACACCCCATTCATTTCTGTAGTGCTAAACCACACACTGCCTTCCCCTCTCTTACTGGTTTGCTCTGCTTTCTCGTCCCAGGAACGACTGGAAACAGCAGCAAGATCGACTGCAAGAAACAATGAAACCAACAGATATGAAACCACCCAAAGATATGAAACAAAGCAGGGGCAAAGCACAAAGGGTTTTGCTGCTCTTTCTCTCCGAGGCGTGAAGTCCTGCTTACAGGAATCAAAGGTAAAGCATCTCCCATGGTAAACTTGATGCTCAAGTTTCCTTCATCTTTGCTTCCTCTGTAATATTGGGCTAAGCATTAACCCAACACCTATTGATTCAGTGAAAGGGTATTAATAAGGTATTAAGGGTTAGCAAGTGATTGTAACAAGGTGTCAATGACGACTGCATCTCATCCTCCAGCGAGTAAAGGAGGTGCAAGCACGCTCTGGCCCCTGTCCCACAAGAAGACTCAACACGCCTCTACCCTGTTAAAACAACCCCTTTACCTGGAAAACCATGGCTTTCCCATTGGAATGGCTGCCTGTGAACACCCTGCACCAGCCAGGGCCAATGGAGGCCTCCAACCTGCAAGTCCTCAGCACCAAAGATGGAAACTGCAGCGGGGCTTCATCATTTTACACAGTTACAAGCACTTTCAACACCAGCACATGTCTAGCTGAAACCAGCTGCATAGTTTTGGGGTGAAAGAAGAGTTTTCCATGTCACAGAGCGCAGGCAAGGGGGGAATTCATAAAAGCAGCACCCGATGATTTATTAGCCAGGGAATAACTGTGGTTCCAGCCTGCAGGAAAACCATTTAGTGAGCAGATAGGTATGGATGGTGCTTTTCAGAAGGAAATCAGTGCTCACAAGTAACTCAGCTGAAATGAAAGGGCCTATAGGGATGCTGGGGAGGGACTCTTCATTAGGGACTGCAGTGACAGGACAAGGGGTAACGGGTTCAAACTGAAACAGGGGAAGTTTAGATTGGGTATAAGGAGGAAATTCTTTGCTGTGAGGGTGGTGAGGCACTGGAATGGGTTGCCCAGGGAGGTTGGGAATGCTCCATCCCTGGCAGTGTTCAAGGCCTGGTTTAGTGGGAGGTGTCCCTGCCCATGGCAGGGGGTTGGAACTGGATGATCTTAAGGTCCTTTCCAACCCAAACCATTCCATGCTGCTATGAAAGGATTCTGCAAGAGCATCATCGGGAAGCGGGGTCTGAAGGACTCTGCATCACCTCTCTCCAGCCAAAGCAACACTGGAGCTTCAAACACTTCTTCCCTTTAGGCAGGAACAGGAACCTTGCCTTTCACTGTGGGCAAGCTGAAGCCCACAGGCCCCCTCCTAATGCGATGCTCCTCCGGTTGAACCACCCCTCAAGGACCACAAAGCCAAACCTAAAGGGCTGAGGAAGCTCCATTCAAAGAGAAGAAACCCGAGGCCCCTGCTCTCCTGCCCTGCCCGGGGAGCTCCTGCCACAGGAGGCAAAGAGCAAGCAGGTGGGATCTAAAAGGCAGGCAAAGGGAAGCGAGCACCAAAGGAAGGCACCGAGTCCTCTTCTGCCCTTTCAACCTAGCAGAGGAAAGGTCTCAGTGGTGTCTGGGTGCTGAAACACAGCAAGAGGCAACCGAGGTTTGGGGGTTCTTTTTAGGACTTTGTAAAGTCTTAAAGTATTATAAGTATCGTATTTATTAACTTTTATATCATTTCTATATCTTGTAATTTATGTTATTTATATATTATGTATTATTAAATATTATAGAATATAAAGACCTAAAGGATTGTAAATATTATATTTACTATTTTTCATATAATTTCTGTATAATTTGTTATTTATACATTATAAATTATTGAATTTTATCAAATATATATTTGTAAAGTCTTCTTATATTTATTATATTGATGTATTTTTGTTTTATAATTTATATTATTAAAATTATTAAATATAAAATATATATTTATAAAGTCTTAAAGTATTATAAATACTATATTATATTTGATATCATGTCTATGCTTTATAATGTATATGTTTTATTATGTCACGTATTAACTATGATAAAATATAGATATTGATAAAGCCTTAAAGTATTATAAATACTATACTATATTTGATATGTCTATGCTTTATAACGTATATGTTTTATTATCTATCACCTATTATTAACTATGATAAAATATAGATATTGATAAAACCTTAAAGTATTATAAATACTATATTTGATATGTCTATGCTTTATAATGTATATGTTTTATTACCACATATTATCAACCATTATAAAACATAGATATTGATAAAGCCTTAAAGTATTATAAATACTATACTATATTTGATATGTCTATGCTTTATAACGTATGTTTTCTTATCTATCACGTATTATTAACCATTATAAAACATAGATATTGATAAAGCCTTAAAGTATTATAAATGCTTTATAACGTATGTGTTTTATTACCTCCCACGTATCATCAACCATTACAAACCACAGACACCGACAAAGCCCTAAACCATCCTCAAGGCCACACAATTCTACCCTTAAACGCCAACAGCCGCACTCCGACCCCCGAGCGCCCGGGGCCACCTGCGCGCTGCCCAGCCCGCTCGCCCGCTCCGGTTTGCCGTGCAGGCACCGGGGGAAGGTTCCCCTCCGGCCTGGGAACCCGTCGGAATTCCCGTTCTCTCCCCCCCTCCCCGGGGCTTGGTGCAAGACCGAGGCAGGAGGCACCGCGTCCTCCCCGGTCCCGCTGGCTCCTTCCCATGGGTTCCCTTCCCCGCCCCAGCCCCTCCGGCGAGTGCCCCCTTCCCCGGCAGCCTCGGCCATGAAAGCGCGCGGGGTGCAGCGCACGGACACCACGGATCCCGCTGCCTGTCAAAGGGAGGTAGGGGCGCAGCCTCCATCGCCCGGTACCCACGGCTCCCAGGGGCCAGGCCCGCTCTCCCCGCTCAGGGACCCCCGTTTATCCCTTACACCCCCTCCCCGAGCTGCCCCTCACTGACAGCTCCGCGCCGGGCCCTGCCCGCTGACCCCCACACCGGCCCGGAGCCTCCTCCGCGGCGCCGACCGAGCCCCGAGGCCCAGTGAGGGCGGACGGGAGAAGGGAAACGGAGGCGGCGGAGGAGCCTCGGGCCCGGGCCTGCAGCGGGGGAGCGGCCTGGCCGGGCCGGGCCTGGCCGAGGCCCCGGAGCGGGGCCGGGGTGGAAAGGGTCGGGCGGGCGGAGGGGAAGGGGGCGGCCTCCCCCGCAGCGGCGGAGCCCGCTCTTACCTCAGAGCCCCGCCGGGAGAGGAGGAACCGGAACCGGAGCCGCGGCCGTGCCCGCCTCAGGAGAGCGGCGCCGGCGGCACCGTGGACACGGCCGGGCCGCGACCACCATAGAGTCCCCGCGGAGGCCTCGCCTCGCAGCGCCCACCATAGAGTTCCCTCCGCGCACAGCCCCGCCGCCGGAGGCTAGAGCGTCTACTGCCGGCACCGCCTCCGCGCCGCGCTTCCCGGACACGGGGATCATAGAGAGGCGGCGATAGAGCGGAGCCACCGGCACCACGACGCCTCCGCCGGGCCTCCCGCACCGCACCGGAGCGTTCCGGGGTTCCTCCGCGGCCGGGAGCGCCCACCGGGGCCTTCCCCTTCCCTCCCTCCCTCCCTCGGTGCCCGCCGGGAGCCGCGTTCCTTAGGAAGGGATTTCCGGCATTTCCTCCGCAAGGAACCGGTAACGCGGCCTGGGAGCGCTGAGGGTAGAGCCACGGGCGCCGGGTCGGGTCGGGTCGGGAAGGAGGTCCGGGGCATTGAGGGCCAGGGCCGGGCTGCGGAGCGGCCTCAGCCGGGACTGCGTTAGGGAGGGGTCGGTTAAAGCTTCACCGCGCTCCTCACCGGCTCCTTCACCGCGCTCCTCGCCGTTGTTTTCCTTGTCCTACCGGGGCCAGGCTGCAGCCAGCGCCTGCACGGGAGCAGAGGGACGGCGGAGCGGAGCGGAGCTCGGTGATGGGTTCTTGTGCACAGCTTCCCCTGCACACAGTGAGCGCGACCTGCAGGGCCCAGGAGGTGATCCTGCCCCTCTGCTCTGCTCGGGCGAGACCTCACCTGCAGCACTGGGTGCAGGTCTGGTGTCCTCAACACAAAAAGGACATGGAACTGTTGGAACAATCCCAGAGGAGACAATGAGGATGAACAGGGACTGGAGCAGCTCCTGTGTGAAGACAGGCTGAGGAAGTTGGGGTTGTTCAGCCTGGAGAAGAGAAGCTGCGTGGAGACCTCAGAGCAGCTTCCAGTGTCTGAAGGGGGCTATAGGGATGCTGGGGAGGGACTCTTCATTAGGGACTGCAGTGACAGGACAAGGGGTAAGGGGTTCAAACTGAAACAGGGGAAGTTTAGATTGGATCTAAGGAGGAAATTCTTTGCTGTGAGGGTGCTGAGGCACTGGAATGGGTTGCCCAGGGAGGTTGGGAATGCTCCATCCCTGGCAGTGTTCAAGGCCAGGCTGGACAAAGCCTTGGGTGACCTGGTTTAGTGTGAGGTGTCCCTGCCCATGGCAGGGGTTGGAACTGGGTGATCTTAAGGTCCTTTCCAACCCAAATCATTCTATGATTCTAAATGTGTTAAACTCGCTCTATCTAACACTGTGATACCAGAGAAGGTGCCTGGGCCAGAGCCGTGACAACTGGAGCAAGAATGTGCTGCCATTCGGGGTATCTGATCGCTCCTAAATGCATTTATGTAAGGATTTATTGGCTGGTTTAAGTGACTTGGTTGATCATAGAATCATGGAATGGTTTGGCTCATCCAGTTCCAGCCCCCCTGCCATGGGCAGGGACACCTCACACTAAACCAGGTCACCCAAGGCTCTGTCCAACCCGGTCTTGAACACTGCCAGGGATGGAGCATTCCCAACCTCCCTGGGCAACCCATTCCAGTGCCTCAGCACCCTCACAGGAAAGAATTTCCTCCTTAGATCCAATCTAAACTTCCCCTGTTTCAGTTTGAACCCGTTACCCCTTGTCCTGTCACTGCAGTCCCTAATGAAGAGTCCCTCCCCAGCATCCCTACAGCCCCTTTCAGATACATCTCACCATATCTCTTCATACAAGTGCCACAAAGCATCTCCCACAATACTCAGAGCTTGTCCCCTTCCTTAACCCACGGTTGCTTCCTTACAATAACAATCCACGAGAGAAAGAGCAGGTGAAGCACTCAGCAAGCAACTCAGGCATCAATATTTATTAACACAAGACAAAGGAAACACAATCAATGCGTTAATGGAACACTGTCCAGCCAGGTGTTAAAAACATAGGGCTAATCTAATCGGAAATAAATAAAACCTTTATACATAATTACATAACGCTGCAGCCTGAATGTGACAATGGCAGAGAGCTTGACAGAAATGAAAGCAAAACTCCATCTAGGGCTAAAATGCATCTCGTTTTTACAACCTCGTCTGCAGGACAGTTAGCGTGACACGTCGGAACTACATTGATTTAGAGCAGAAATGCAGTGCAAATTCTAACAAGACAGGGCTCGAAGTTACCTGTGCCCACATCTTTTGCTTAGGGAGTATTCGTGAACAGCAAGACACACAAAATCCTTTAGTTCCAAGCGTTAGGAATTCCTAGGTTTATAGGTTTCACTGCAGCTGTTAGCATGGAATCGGATGGGCCATGGCAGGGAACACTTCTGCCTTCTGCACAGGCTGCAAAGTCAAACTGGTGCGGAGAGCCTGCTGCTTGGGATTCCAGGCTTGAGTCAGCACTTAGGGGAAAGCATCCAGCTCTGAACCCAGCGGCCCTGCCAAGTGACTGAGTTTGTTCTCTAAAGCACCACGGCTGCCTCTTGTGACAGCTTTGCCCTGACGACCCAATGATCACTTAACCAGTTTGGAAGAACAAACCGAGCCCAGCCTCAAAGAGGCTTGCGATGAGAAATAGTTAGCACTTAGTGCTGTACAGTTAGTTACCTCACAGGGATGTTGTAAGGATTAGATAAGATCCTCCTTTACAGAGGAAGAAACGGAAGGAGTGAGTGGAATGACCCGTGGAAGGCCTTGTGGTAAGTCACTAGCAGAGCTGGAGCTGGAATGCGTGGTTTCCAGAGTCACAGCTCCGTACTTCCTCCTCTCCAGGACATTGCTCTTCACTGTGCCAAACATGGACAGAAGCAAAGTCCAAGCTGGCCAGCTGCTGTGTGTCACTTACTGGAGATCAGGGATGGAATGTGCTCTCCTTCAAGGGGCAGGACTGTAAACTTGCAGTTCTCCAAGGCAGAGGAATGGAACATGCCAGAAGAAAAGGTTAAGAGCACCCAGTAAACTTGCAAGAAAAATCCCCAAACCAAGAGAAGCCATTAATACCTATGCCAATAAAAACAAGGAAAAAAAAACAAAATAATCCAGTATGTCTTTAAAAAGCCATTTTGGAAAGTCAGTCTGCCCCATAGCGGGGCTCTTTGACTGAATTAATACACGCAGTTTTCTTACAGCTGAAATATCACGAGGAAAACTAAAAAGACAATCCTAAAACTGCACTTAAAATGCACTTCAACGGACCACGGACTCGTGGAAACCCCAAATGCTTCAGTTTGAGGAAGAAAAAGGTGAAGACCACCAGAAACAGGCAACGAGGAAGTGAAGGTGCACTGCAAAACACAAAGAGTGATGGTCATGGAACGACAAGACACCGCTGGCTAAAGAGGGAGAACCGCTTCTGTGCACTTCACACCCTAAGCTGCAGCACCACCAGCAGCAACGGGTTGCAGGGCCACCTCCCTCCCCATGCACACAGCATCTCCCACGCTGCCTCACAGCTGTGGTGGATACAGACATGGTTCAGAGAGGTAAAGTGAAGTGGCTGCGAGCAGCTCCACTCTACGCTTGCCACAATAACTTCCAGTGCCTGAATCTATTCTGCCACCAAAGAGGTTTCAGGAATAGCATGTGGAACCCTCCTGCCTTCAGCAAAGCACTAACAGCGCAGCAGGAGGTGTGTTCTGCTTACAGATACACTGAGTTGTGCTCCAGCTGCCACAGGGTCTTCAGAGTTCAGCCTAGAAACCGATGACAAACTGCTTCCAGACCGACTGAGGTCCTTTGGATCATCTTACACTGGAGACCACTTCTGACTCAAAAAAACCCCTGTTGCATTATCCAGTATCAGCTCCCATGGCTTCAGGAATCTGATTTCCTAAACACACACGGGAATTTAATTGTTCTTAGAAGATGAGGAGGTATTAAATGCAAGAAAGGTGATTTTTGAGTCAAAGCTTAAACGCCTTAGCCCGCTGTGCAATTGCTTCCTCACTGTAAGAGCTTCCACGCGCTACTCTAAGGCTTCTGTTTCTTGACATTTAGGAATGTGGGAAGTGTTTGAAGGCTGGGATATTACCTTGCACTACAGTTATTTAACAAGGTCTTTACCAGAATTGCTCTGCCTCATTTTGGGGCCTCCTCCTGTAAGAGATAAAAATGAATTCAACTTAAACCCCAGCATCGTCTCATTCTTTCTAGTGACTGCTTTGAGGAAACCCAGGTTGTTGCCTCCCACATTAAAGCCTATTTACAGTATTCCTTGCTCTTCCCAGAGGGAACTCCATGGAGTCATGGCTGAACTGCACAAACACCGAGTTTAACTGTGTCAGTCTAATGGACTTTCTTCCCTTCAGACACAAGGTGATGCAGGATGAGGCAGAGGCGGTCCTCGGGTGCATCCTTTCTGTTAAGCGTTTAAGACTTGCACTGCGATTTCAACCCAGTTCCACGTTCCTGTTTCAATTCAGCCTCTTTTAGGAGGATGGGCCTTGGAATCAAAGGTTTCTGCATGCTATGACACGCGTCTGGCCAGCAATAAAAGACTACACACTGAAATAAGGAAGCCTGTGAAAGGGGTGTTTAGCTCACATTAGTTGTCGAACCAAATGGAATTCTAAGGACCACAAAAGTTACTCGTCCTTAAAAACGTCTACCTTCAGCCGTCACCATTATCCAAGTTAATTTTCTAAGTGAATTATGTATAATAATATTTACATATTTAAAATATAGGCAAAATTCTTCTTTAAATTCAAGAAATATCTATAGGAATAAGTAACTCTTCGATTCTGGACGTTATCGGTTTGGTCATGGCACAATTTTAAGCGGGTTGTGTGATCCCATGGGATGAACAGCTCCAGTCCAGATGCAAAGGACATTATAGAGCAGGGAACTGCAGAACTCTGATGACCCTTTTCTTAATAGTTTATTATCTTAACTAAATAAACCCTCCCCTTATAGAATCCTAAACCAGTATTAGATAAAAATACAAATATGTACAACAGATGAAAAAAGTAACACTACTGTAAAGGCCTTAAGGGATTTTGTAGCTCACACACTTTGCATTTGCTATAAAGCTAATATTGCAGTAAACTGTTACAGAAGTTCTCCATTGTCTACCACATCTCCTTCTGCCCCTTGGTACTTAAATGGGGTCTCAACAGCAGAGGGATGAGATGAAGGGAATGTGGCAGCAATCTCAAACTTGGTATCAAGTATTAGTAATTTTCACCAGCTTCAGTTCTCAAGCCACCTCCTGTCGTTTAGTGGTCCCACAAAGTCGCTGAACATCACTTCCCCTAACCCCCCCCCCCCCATACACATCACATGTTATATGCTACATATATGGGGTCTAACTGGTCAGCTAGGAAGCTGTCACGGAGATGCATTCGTTGTTTCTCCCCTCTGGAATTGATAGGGATAACGCCAGGATCCACCACCACCACCACTCCCACAATCAGGTAATGCTCTTCCAGGACCACGTTTGTAACCAGAGGGACTAAATCCAGGGCTTCCTGTTCACAGCCACACAGCTCCACGACAACCACGAGCAAGTTGGTCCACGTGAAGACAGCACTGAAAGCCAGAAAGAAGAACAAACAGGCAGAAAACCCAGTTATGTTCACAAAGAGCCAACATTCTTTACCCTCACATGGAGTTTATCACCTGCTTTGGGCTGCATTTCCAAGCCACCTAACTCCAAGATGATCTAGCCCTGCCGTGTCAAAGCTCAGTTAAATCCATCTCAGGACTGCCTAGTGTGAGGTAAGAACTAAATGCTGCTTCCCCAACTCAAACAGAAATGGGTTTTTATAGCACAGAGCAGGAAATGATCATTTCCATTTTGAATTAAGGCCTGTGAGAAAACACTGAGTCAGTCAGCCCCAGTGGTACCTTGGCCTACAGAGAGGAAGGGAGGTTCATGACTTGCTGATGACAGAAAATACCTCAATTTGCCCATTGTTGTTCCCTTAAACCCTGTGTCTTTGCTTGACCATTGCTGCATTTCAGCTAGCTCGGGATGAACCCAGTTTTCAGGGCTCTTTTACCATTCAGCAATGCTTCTGTGTGTCCGAGATACCGACGTCTCAATGTCGATCGGATGGTAGCGCAGCCCCCTCAGCTCCAAAGTCTCATCCAGTGCTCCAACAACATACAGTGCATCGTGGCGCTCTAGAGAGGAGAGGTGGGACATGAAGTGTACTGTACTATGGAAACATAATACATGGCATCATCAAAGAGAGAAGAGGTTCAGAGCAGCCCAAGGAGAAGGACTTGGGGTGTTGGTCGATGAGAAAATGAACATGAGCCGGCTTCAGTGTGCACCTGCAGCCCAGAAACCAACCGTGTCCTGGGCTGCATCCAAAGGAGCGTGACCAGCAGGTCCCAGGAGGTGATCCTGCCCCTCTGCTCTGCTCTCGTGAGACCTCACCTGGAGCATTGTGTGCAGTTCTGGTGTCCTCAACATAAAAAGGACATGGAACTGTTGGAACAAGTCCAGAGGAGGTCACGAGGATGAGCAGGGACTGGAGCAGCTCCTGTATGGAGACAGGCTGAGAAAGTTGGGGCTGTTCAGCCTGGAGAAGAGAAGCTGCGTGGAGACCTCAGAGCAGCTTCCAGTGTCTGAAGGGGGCTATAGGGATGCTGGGGAGGGACTCTTCATTGGGGACTGCAGTGACAGGACAAGGGGTAACGGGTTCAAACTGAAACAGGGGAAGTTTAGATTGGATCTAAGGAGGAAATTCTTTGCTGTGAGGGTGCTGAGGCACTGGAATGGGTTGCCCAGGGAGGTTGGGAATGCTCCATCCCTGGCAGTGTTCAAGGCCAGGTTGGACAGAGCCTTGGGTGAGATGGTTTAGTGTGAGGTGTCCCTGCCCATGGCAGGGGGTTGGAACTGGATGAGCTTCAGGTCCTTTCCAACCCTAACGATTCTATGATTCTATGATTCTAAGATAAATCAAGTGTCTCTTGGATCCAGATCATGCAGATCAAGGCCCGGCTGGATGGGGCTTGGAGCAGCCCGGTCTAGTGAAAGGTGGAACTAAACCTCTAAGGTCCCTTCCAAGCCAAACCATTCCATCCACACAGTGTGAACAGAAACCCATCCCCTTCCTTTCAAAGGTGCAGCTGAATCTTTGCCATACCTCCACTGGCAGCTGTGAGCTCTGTGCGACGCACAAAGCCAAGGTAACCGGTGCGAGCCCAAAGCGTCTGAGCAGCATCACCGAAACTCAGGCGCGTGTTGAAATGATCAGCTTGAAGGGTTTCGTTGTCGTAGATAGTGTAGTAGCCACTGGCTGTGTGTGGACTGTTGACCCAAATCTGTGCAGGAAGTGGAAAACCAGTCACACCTTACCCACTACAAAGCCAGAGCATCACTGAGGCACGGTAGTAAAAAACAAGAAGATTCCCTTTTTATCTATGGTTTTCCAGAGCCAAAAAGGGTTTGCATTTAGCTCAAGCCTCCAAAGACCCCAGAGAATCTTAAAAATGCATCTTGTAGATTTGAGTCTCTTAATAAGCTGAGGATTGAGCAAAGAAACTGGGGGGGGATTGTAATACATCAAGGCCAAAAATGGATTATAACCTACTAAGATCAAATATACCGGTGTGTAGTCAAGGTAAAGAAAGCAGAATGTGAATGAGATTAGTTGGAAGCTGGTTATTCAAGGTTTAGGGTGGAATCAGCCTTCCTTTCTAGGAGGCTTTCTTGCCTTGACACTGACAGTTAAATGAGACCCCCAAAGTCCTGTGTTAACTGCAAAGGGAGAACGCAGCTCCGAGACAGCAGGAGCTGCCCGGATGGTGAAACCAGCACTTACCTCCCCGAGGTGAGAGTCTCCAAGGGGCCCTTTGGTCTCGGGGTTGACGATGACCACTTTGACTCCAGGTAAGATCTAAAGAGCACAGGAAGGAAGACGTGATCCGTGTGGGAATCACCTTCGTGCACAACTGAAACGCAAAGGCTGTTCCCTTCACAGCCACAGCGCTGCCAAGCAGGCGTGAAACGTGCGAGGACACGCACGCGCGCTGAGGATGGGGTGGAAGCTAACGGCACGAATGGCTTTCATGACTCAAAAGGCACACAGGCAAGGCATTGTGGGCTTGCTAGACCTTGGGTTTGTGGAATTCAATGTTCAAAACTACTGGCAATATCTTTTTATCGATCCGTTTAAGGAAGGGAGTAAGAGCTACATCAACTAATACAGGAAGTCTCTGAAATGCTCCTTTCAAGGACA
This sequence comes from Pezoporus occidentalis, assembly GCF_034315485.1. Lineage (NCBI taxonomy): Eukaryota > Metazoa > Chordata > Aves > Psittaciformes > Psittacidae > Pezoporus > Pezoporus occidentalis. The sequence goes on from NW_026915745.1 coordinate 59,681, forward strand.
GGACGGCAGTCATCACTTCGGTGGGGCTCATTTTACCCACTCTTTGATTTCTTTCCCCAAAGCATGCTCCTGAACCAAGGGATGCTTTGTCATAAATCAAAGTAACTTCCCCAAGGAACGCTGTAACGCATTATTGCCTCTTCTCCTGCCAGGCCACCTTTCCTAGCTCCACATCCACAGCAGAGTGGGGGTACAAGAAACGTGGGCTCAGCAGGTGCTGCGTGCCGGGCCTCTCGGTGCCATCACACCTAGGCAGTATATCCTGTAGTCTGTGATGAGGACATTACCTTCCCAGATTCTGAAAGCAGCAGGCTTTGAGGAGCTCCCCTTTCCACCAGACGCACCCTGAAGGTAAAGAAGACATTGTCAGGGGGGGAAGAAAAGGGCTGCAATGTCCTGCGAGGCGATGGCTCGGGACCACCACGTCACCTTCCATAGCATTGGTAAGTAATCCACTGTACCTGTCATGTCTCAAGGATTTCAGATCCACGTAAACCGTGGTGGGATCCGGCCCGGACGTTCCCTGAGGAGTGAACAGTGAAGACTTAATGCACCTACGGAGCCAGGGGAACGTGAACGTTTCCAGGGGGGCCTCACAGGCAGCAAGCTCCATGTTCCCATTCCCCACCTCTGCAGCTGCACTAAAGGAAACCCTCCACCAAACAGGCTCTTTGCTCTGGGACACCAGCGTGTTCCCCCCTTTGGGAGGGGGAAGCTGCTCCGGATACAGCCCAAGCGCTCTCAGCTCTCAGCCCTGGGGCTGAGGCATTGTTTCAGTGGAGATCAACAGCTCTCCAGTGTCACCTTTCAGCCCCTTTGAGCATCTGTGACATAAAACCTGGCGGCTGAAAGGAACCCGTTTAAACCTTGTGCCAGCTGCTCGCTACCGAGCAGATGCTGGGCTCCCTACGGCCCGTGCAGCTCGGGAAGATGCGGGACACGAGCGGATCCGGGAAGACGGCAGCAGACACAACACGTGGCCCCGTGTTACCTGTAAGCAGATGGCAACGTTGACTCTAGAGCCGAAGGTGGTGCTTACGGCACGCGAGGACAGGCCGATGTCTTTGAAGAGCTTGGAGAAGGATTGGGTGAGGGAAACGCGCGGCCGCTCCTCGGCCACCACCACGCAGGTCCGGACGCAGGACAGGTTAATGCCACGTGCCTGGGACAGACACGAGGGAGTGCCCAGGTCTGTGCGTGCCCCACTGCACCAGGCCTGTCCCCTCACATAGAATGGGTTGGGTTGGAAAGGGCCTGAAGCTCATCCAGTTCCAACCCCCTGCCATGGGCAGGGACACCTCACACTAAACCAGGTCACCCAAGGCTTCATCCAACCTGGCCTTGAACACTGCCAGGGATGGAGCATTCCCAACCTCCCTGGGCAACCCATTCCAGAGCCTCACCACCCTCACAGCAAAGAATTTCCTCCTCAGATCCAATCTAAACTTCCCCTGTTTCAGTTTGAACCCGTTACCCCTTGTCCTGTCACTGCAGTCCCTAATGAAGAGTCCCTCCCCAGCATCCCTATAGCCCCCTTCAGATACTGGAAGCTGCTCTGAGGTCTCCACGCAGCTTCTCTTCTCCAGGCTGAACAGCCCCAACTTCCTCAGCCTGTCTCCATACAGGAGGTGCTCCAGTCCCTGCTCATCCTCGTGGCCTCCTCTGGACTTGTTCCAACAGTTCCATGTCCTTTTTATGTTGAGGACACCAGAACTGCACCCAATGCTGCAGGTGAGGTCTCACGAGAGCAGAGCAGAGGGGCAGGATCACCTCCTGGGACCTGCTGGTCACGTTCCTTTTGATGCAGCCCAGGATATGGTTGCTTTCTGGGCTGTGAGCTCACACTGCAGGCAGCTCATGTTCATTTTCTCATCAACCAACACCCCCAAGTCCTTCTCCTTGGGCTGCTCTGAATCTCTTCTCTAAATGATTCACACTTGCTTTCTGTCCCTGGAGATGACTTGAGGAAATGCAGGAAAACCCTGTCCTTGTGTTCGAGTTCTTTCCTCTTTTCAGCTTCTACTTGTAACCATGAGATGTGTCTGAACAGAGCCTAGAAATACTGCTACAACAAAAGATGCATTAACAGTGCTTCTTCCTCTGCTATAGAATGTAGCATCACATGCTGCTGCAGTGCTTGTCAGCTAACATTACATCTGCTCTTCACTATTTATATACATGGAAACCAAACCAAGTGAGAATAAAGTTATTTAATGGGATTACAGACTCATGGAATGGGTTGGGTTGGAAAGGACCTGAAGCTCATCCAGTTCCAACCCCCTGCCATGGGCAGGGACACCTCACACTAAACCAGGTCACCCAAGGCTCTGTCCAACCTGGCCTTGAACACTGCCAGGGATGGAGCATTCCCAACCTCCCTGGGCAACCCATTCCAGTGCCTCAGCACCCTCACAGGAAAGGATTTCTTCCTTAGATCCAGTCTAAACTTCCCCTGTTTCAGTTTTAACCCGTTACCCCTTGTCCTGTCACTGCAGTCCCTAATGAAGAGTCCCTCCCCAGCATCCCTATAGCCCCCTTCAGACACTGGAAGCTGCTCTGAGGTCTCCACGCAGCCTCCTCTTCTCCAGGCTGAACAGCCCCAACTTCCTCAGCCTGGCTCCATACAGGAGCTGCTCCAGCCCCTGCTCATCCTCGTGCCCTCCTCTAAACACACTGAACCTTCAACAAACCCGGGGCCAGAATCCATTCTTATTTCTGGAGAGGATCACAGATGCCCTGAGCGGCGTTCAGCAGTGGATCAAACACGTGCCTCGTGCTCTTCAAGTGGTGATACACCCCAGAGCAGGCACCCGCCTGCCCCCAGCAGAACAAGGCTCATCCTCAGGCTCGTAGATGCAGCGTGCTAGTTCACTAAGCCTCATGCAAAAGAGGCACCCGGAGTGTTTTATGGAGCTGGTTTGGTTTCCCTTCCTCTCATCTCCAAGGAGCAAACACCTCTATTTAGCAAATCCCCTGACATGTGTGCTTCGCATCATGTGCTGCTCTGAGCCTTCACTGCAGACTCTTACATAAGCAGCTCTCCCGCACAGCATCCTGCTGCTGGCATCCTCTCCTAAGGTTTGCCCAGCAGCCTCTGACACTCACTGGCGACGTGCTACCTGCGCTGCAATACGTCCCCCCCATCCATCCCAATCCTTTTCCTTTCCTGGGGCTGCAAAAGCAAGATGCTTTTGCTTTTTCTGAGCAAGCTGTGGACCGGAGCCTCAAATACAACAGTTTTCCTCCTGCACAACAACCACGTCGCTTTGCTTTCCTACCACAGCTGAACGTCTGGGACAGCATTCAGGGAACAGTTCTTACCTTTAACATTTCAACTTGGTTTCCAAGTCCCTTTGTGCACAGTTCCATGACTGAATAGGAACAGAAAGTGTCCCTTATTTTATACTGGCTGACAGTAGATAACCAGAGGAAAAGATTGGATTCCAGCTCCATAGGAGGAATTAAGACTGACTGGTGTCCAGAGTACACGCTGCGAGGAACATTAAGGAAGAAAACACTTTCGATGCCATTCCCCATTTACACCCAGCCAGGAGCCAACCCTTCCCTCTTCCCCTCCAAAGTCGTACCTGCAAAGGCACCAGAGCACAAACCCCAGTCCACAGTAGGGGTCGAGACAAATTGCTATCTGCCGGGAGGAGTAGAGCTCACACTGCAGCTTGATGGCCCTGCAAAGGCCACTCACCGCTGCGTGGGACATCTGCAACACAGAGACAGAGGAACCGTGCTCAGACTGAAGGGCATCACCCCAGGAAGGCAGGCAAGAACAGAGATGGGTCTGACTTCCTAACCCTGCTCCAGGAACGCTGGGTTTCGTTCCCTCATCTTCCACAGCAGGTGCAGAAACCTCTGAGCCCCAGTAAACCAGGAGCAGTGATAACAGCAGCTATTGCTTAAAAAGCTTTGGGCATCTCAGGCTCCAATCAGAGCCGCTCACTGAGGACAGTCCAAGGCTTTAATGGTTTAGGTTCTCATCCTCCTTTCTATAACCTAGTTCCTGTTCTGCTCCTGGCAGGGGAAAGCAGAAGCTCACAGCCCTGCTCCTCACCTTGCTCACTGCTCTCCTAGTGGGAAGCAGCAGCAGAACTCCTGATGCCCACTGCAGAGACCTCCCTTCCTACGCTACGAGCACAAAGTCCCACTGCGCTGCCTGCAGGGAATCCATAGCTTTACTGCAAGGAAACCTTCACTGGGCTTCAAGCTACAAGAGCCAGCTCTGGTGGAGGTCAAGGAGGGAGGTGGTTCAGAATACCAGCTGAAGACGAGGCACCAAACCCCCCATCTCCTAAACCCCTTTTACTGTACCTTTACTCCTGTGAGCATCCCTGTTGTGGAGACACTAAAATCGAGGTATGCTAACATTTCAGGCGTGGGTGGCTTATAGAGCTGAGACAGCCGCTTCCTGGGCAAGTCATCTGTAAAGGCAAGGCACAAACGTGGCTCCTTTTGGTTACTGAGCTGCTATTTGAAAGGAGAACTCAGCTTGCCGACAGCCGGGGATGGATGAGAAAGCTTTCTATTAATTCCCTTTCGACTGAACGCATGACGAGACTCGTGCCAAGGCTCCCGTGTAGGAAATGGTTGTCAGGAAAAGGGAGGAAAAGACTTGCTCTCGTCTCCAGGACATTAACAGCTGCCTGCAAGGTGACTTTTCAGGACTGTTATTTTCCATGCAGAGCTCAACAAATGCAGCAGAGACATCAGGAAACAAGGGCAGACCTAGCTTAGAGCTTGGGCAGGTTTCCTAAGCGTTCAAATCCTTAAGAGCCACCCGGTTTGTACCTGAAACAGGGGAGAGTCCCCATGGCGGCCAACCCCCCGACGCAACGCTAAAGGAGCCCTTCGGCCCGTGAGCCCACCTGTGTCAATGATGGTTGGCCAGGTTTTCACGTCCACAGCAGCAGCTGCCTCCCTGGATCTCAGGAGCCTCATTAAGGTCTGGGTTGTGAGGATACAGGCGGCTTTGCTGACCTAAGCCCAGAGCCACCCGTTAGGAAAGAAAGGGAGGAGAAAACCGCGCATCGCAGCGGCGCTGCCCCTGGGAGCTTTTCTCTTCAGAGACCCTTCTGCCACCTGCAGCCAGCTTCCCTCTGCAACCCTGCCTCGATTCCCTGCCCTAAAACCCCAAAGGCAGCCTAAAACGCACACAGCCACGTCAGGAGCTTTAGAGCAGGGGAGAACATCCCACCGGCTACATCCGCCTTCCTCTCCCTGGTTCCTGGGCTCGGGAAGTAGCTGACAGCAGGGTTTGCACTTTTGCCCAGCAGTAAGAGCATCAATGGGACATTTTCAGTGGCAGCCTCACGTTTGGATCCCTCAGAAGGCGCTCGCTTTACAGCCATTCACCTTGCCACAAGGGGAGAGGCGGGTCCCTTGTGTTTTACCAAGGCAAACACCGGCCTCCAGCTGCGGGATGCGCTTCACTCACTGCTGCCGTGTCCAGAGCACGGGGGGGGCTGCGGTGCTGCGGCCCCACTCTCAGCTCAGCTCTCCCCCCCTCACCTCAACCCCGTTACTCACTTCCACGATCATTCGCACAGTGGGCAGAGTAGCAGTGAGGCTCTGAGCATGGGGTGGTCTCACGGTGACGGGGATGCAGCCAGCGTACAGGCAGCCATAGAAGGCGGTGATGAGCTCAATGCCTGCAAGGACATAAGGGGCTGTAGTGGGGGACACGGAGGGGTGCACGCCCAGCCGAGTACTCGTCCTCCAAGCATCCGCTGCTACCTCGCCTGAGAAGGTGGCACAAGCACCGGTCACTTCCACAGCACGGATGTGCAACGTAAGCGGTCCGCTGAGGGCAGCGCGACAGGGGAGCTAAGAAAGCTTGGGAGAGGGGACTGGGAAAGGAGAGACCACACAGAAAACCACATCTGCCTTACAGGAGAGCAACATCCCAAGCGTCAAACGACTCCAGAGTCAAGTCAGGACAGAAGGAACCGTGTGGCAGGGCAAGGAGTACGTACACCGGAGAGCAGCTCTCCCCAGCAGCGAGCATCTTGCACAGCCCAAGTGCTAAAGCTGCGTGCTGCTGGCCAGACTGCACTGCCCAGCCCTCCCAAGCTGCTGCTGGAGAAAGTCCCAGAGGAAGCACCCAGCTCCTGCCCAGCTGGAGGCGATGGCACCGCTCTCTACCAGATGCCACCGGGCCGTTCCTCAGAGCAAAGCACGTGCTCTCTGGATGAAAAGCTGCTAAAAGGGGCAATGTGCCTTCATTAAACCAAGATCTGAGCAGAGCAGGAGCTGGGGAGTCTCTGGTGGGCCAGCACGGTCACAGGTGCCTATGAACCCTGTGGTGAACCAGAGGCTCTTTGCTAACCCCAGAAGTCTTTGATGACACAGCAAGTCCTAACCAGGCACAAACGGGCTCTTCCAAAGGCAGCCCAAACTAGACCAGGGAGTTGATGCCGTCCCTAAGGTACTGCTGTCCCAATGACCTCTCCTGTAATTCCAGCTCCCAGGGGGATTTCAGGTAGAGCCCACGCTGCAGGCCCCAGTAAAACCTCTCTTACCAGGAGGATAGAGAAGCACCACGTTGTCTCCTGCGTTGAGGTGTCCTTTGTCGCACAGAACCGAGGCGATTCTCTCCGCCTTTTTGTGCAGCTGGAGGCAGGTGGCCGTGCACACAGTGGTTCCCTTGCAAGGAGACAAAAGTGCTCTAAACAGGGCCTGGCACGACGCAAGTGTCACTGTAGGAAAACCCCTCCAAACCTGCTTGCTAAGCATCAGTCTACAGCTCCAAGTTATCCACACCTACAGGCTGCTGGCATCCAAGGAGCCGTTTATTCACTACCATAGCAAAAGGAGATGGAGTTAGAGCTGCTCTAGGGAATTCTACCTCCCAGGGAGTCAGCTGAGGTCTTCCTGCACCAGAACCTTGTCGGAACGTACTCAAGAGGGATACCCCATTAAAGGATACAGGAACCAGTGGGACCTACAGACAGGCTCAGTTTTAAAAGCAAGCACTGAACCAGGACACAGTCACTGAGCTGCCGTGACTGAGAGGTTCAAAGGTCATAAATCCATGGGCAAAATCCGATCCAGAGACTAAGCACAAGACACTGGATGGGCAAAAGGATCTGAAGGAGTCTTGAGCTTGTGCTGAACCCCAACAGCTCAGCACCGGCTGTACCTTGGCGTTCAACAAAAGGAAGAGCGGGTGGTCAGGAGTTGCTTGAGCTCTCCACTGCAACACCTCCGTCAGGAACTGGTGCTGAAACAGAGGGGCAGCAGTTTACCATCAGGGCTTCCCATTGAGCTGCAGGGTGAACTCCTCCCCATTCTCCAGCTGTAAGAAAGCCGGATTTACCTTTTTAACTAAGTCGTTGTCTTCTAGTTGACCAAGGTCTCTGCCAGAGGCTTGAGCAATGCGCTTCCCAGCAACCAGGTTCCCCACCATCACAGAGGCAGGGCCAACGCCTGTTGGTAAAGGAGAGCCACCTGGAATGGGGACTTTGCATGCAAATGGGGACGAGCTGGCCTAGAACTGCAATCTGCAGGGACAAAGGGACCCAGGTTCCCTCTAGGATCCCAGTGCTCCTGGCCACGGATGCCAGCAGCATCCATGAGGTAGTGCAACCTCACTGGTAAGAGTTCAGAAGGCTCCTGTTCACCAGCAGAGAGAATCCCAAGGAGTTCAAAGGTAGGCACCAGAATCCCTGGGCTGACACACGCAGAGAGGCCTCAAACAGACCCCAGCCACCGGCCCCAAGCTCTGGTCCCCAGCACGCAGGATGCTCAGAGGCATCACCCAGCTCTGCTTCGGGCCTGAACTTCAGTTTCCAGCCTCAACCACCACCGTTACCTGGTTGTTTCTGCCTGGGTTTGGGCAGGTTGGTCACGCACGTGTGCGGGCACATGAGGATGTTGCAGGGGTGCAGGGAGCCCTCCAGAAAGTGCTGTTTAGTTTGTGAGATGTGGATCCCTCCCAAGGGAGTTTTTGGCAACGTGTTGGCTGGCACAAGAGCAAGGCAATACACACCCACTTGGTGAATGCTGTCGATTGCCTAGAGGAAGGAAAGGTGGTCACTGGGATTGCTGGTACTACACTGGCTGCACTGACATCTGCAAGACGAACCCCTGCATTTATAAGGTGCTGGAGGAGTGAGTTGGTCACTAGCACTTCATTTCCCCTCTGTAACATCAGCGAGCCCTGTGGTTAGGGTTAAGTGCTCGCAGCATCCCTGCCTTTTGTCATTTCATAGACAAGAAATCCAGTTTTAACCTTCTGATGCCCCAAATACACACAGCTGCTGGATGAATCCCATGACTTGGAGCTCAGGGCTTCACCCATCTGCCTCCTCTGAGCCATCACACTGCTGCTTTCTGGCTGCTTCAGCATTCAGGCACCTAATGCATTACTCAGCCCACCAAGTACTCCCCTGGTTTCTCTCCCAGCCTGCATACTTCACAACCTGAACCACCATTCTCAATGCTGACACACACACAATGCAGGCAGCTCTCACTGCGTGCATTTGCTACTCATTCTCCTTATGATTCCCCTTGTCCAGCTGCTTGAACGTTCCTCTGCTTCCTGTCTCCCTGCTGAAAATGCCCCTCCAAAGATAAGGGTGGCTTTAAAGCCTAACTTTGAGCATCACCACGACCAAAGCTAAAGCAGAGCTCCTAAGCCCAAGCACTGGCTCTGCTTTGCAGTGCTGAGAGGCAACTGTGCTGCTCTACAGTCACTGCGCCAGCCTAATGCTGACCACTTTGTGGTCAGACCTTCAGGACCGACCAGAACAGCTTGTGTGGAGCAGATGTACCCAAGCTCCTGCCAAGAGGGAGCAATGAGCCTGGGCTCCTTCCATCTGCTCACACGCTGCAAGGCTGCCCAAACCCTCCCCATCCACCCGTGTGCATTGACCCACCTGCAGCACTCGACTCATCCACTGGAAACTGTCCTCTTCGGATGCATCCGGCCTCTGCTCTGCAACCACCACGATCCTCTCGTCGTAGAAGACAGACACGGAGAAGACAGCAATCCTAAGGGAACAGGGAGAGCTGCACTGGCACAAGTTCCAGTTGTGCTCCTCAGGACTATGAAGCCAAATACAAAACTCATTCAGAAAAGCCCTGATGGGGCAAATACAGAGGAAAAAAAACCAAACCCAAGCTAACATGAAACAACTAAAACTGAGTAAAAAAAGGGAAGACTTTGTGAACTGAGGGATTCATTCCACCTTCTGCTGGTATTTCTACATGGCACAGTCCCCTGTCCTCCCAGCCTGCCCCCACATCGCTGTTCCAACACGGGACAAATCCCCCATGCCATAAAAGCCTTAAAAGCATCTACACGATGCAGGGGGCTTAAAACTTCCCAAGACACAAGCTCCAGCCCTGCCTGAGGAGCTGAGGAATGACACCCTAAACTGCTCCACGGAATGAAGTGTCTTTGGGTGCCGATGAAACCCTTCCTTCCTGCAGAGCATCAGCCAGCAGCTGACTCCTACAGAGGCTAAGGAGTAAGTTCTATAGAGCACTGAATCCTCTGACTCGATCCTGTTACCTGCTTCCTTCCCCTTAAGACCAAAGACTTGATGAAAAGCCAGGCAAGAGTGGGGAAACCAGACCCGTTTTGGGCAGGACCAGGCCAAGTAAAGCAAATCTGCTTTGGTTTAGACAGTAACTGAGCTACCCAAAGCCACCACTTACCTGAAGAGACATCAAAGATCGCCCTAAAGACCCCGTTCCATGCAGAAGCTTACGGGGAGGGGCAGCAAGGGGCAAGCTTTACTGGGCTCACCTTCCTCTGTAAACTGTCTTTATCGACTCCACTGCCAAGCCCGTGGCGACGATGTCGTCGGCGTTGTGCCTGCGGCCGCTGACTGTCAGCAACCCATCCATCTTCCCAACCACAAAGACCAAACTGCCCTGCAAGACCAAAGGGTACCCGTGAGCAACTTCAACGAGAGCACGTTCTGATGCCTTTGCTGGCTTCCGCACTTCACAACTACGCCTGGATGCCACCTGGATGAAACACGTTTTCTTTCTCTTTAAATGACACCGTTTAGGACCACACCAGAAGCATTCCAGCCATGGACCCCCGTACACAAATGCTTTTCCTTCTAACACTGACGGCTACCGACGTGAACAAGAATACAGCAATGCGAGCTCACAAAGTGTGTTACATACAGGTCCAACAAATCCCAGCAAGCCGGAGCGGACAAACGGCACGTCACCCACTGGAGAGCCAGCCGAGTTCACCGGGATAACCTGCAACGGAAGGGAGGACGCTGGAGACAAAGGATAGGAGAGCACTCTGCACATCAAGAACTGCACTGTGTGAGCGCGAGGCGATGAGGGAGTCCCTGGTACAGGCATTGTTTTAGCACTGCTGGAGACCTTTCTGAAAGGGGAACACTGAATGTGCTGGACTGAGAGGAGATTCGCTAAAGAGCAACATTAACACCTAAGGTACAAACCCAAGAGATTATAGAAGGCTTTGGAACAAGCCCAGAGGAGGCCACGAGGATGAGCAGGGACTGGAGCACCTCCTGTATGGAGACAGGCTGAGAAAGTTGGGGCTGTTCAACTGAAGAAGAGAAGCTGCGTGGAGACCTCAGAGCAGCTTCCAGGGTCTGAAGGGGGCTATAGGGATGCTGGGGAGGGACTCTTCATTAGGGACTGTAGTGACAGGACAAGGGGTAACGGGTTCAAACTGAAACAGGGGAAGTTTGGATTGGATCTAAGGAGGAAATTCTTTCCTGTGAGGGTGCTGAGGCACTGGAATGGGTTGCCCAGGGAGGTTGGGAATGCTCCATCCCTGGAGTGTTCAAGGCCAGGTTGAACAGAGCCTTGGGTGACCTGGTTTAGTGTGAGGTGTCCCTGCCCACGGCAGGGGGGTTGGAACTGGATGATCTTAAGGTCCTTTCCAACCCTATTCTATGATTCTACGAATTCTACACAGGAAACAGGGAAAGAAAGACGCATTCTGCTATACACACCTCAAACGTATTCTTTGTCACCCCTGCCAGCCCGTAATACATCATTCCTCCTGCTCGGGAGCTAACACAGATTTCACCAATCTCATCTGTTTTGCAGAGCTGAGGCACTCCATCAGGTTTCACTATGCACATCATTCCTAGGAGGAATCACACGAGGTTACGTTAGGCCCCAAGCTCGGACACGTTTGACCGCAGCCCAACGTCTGCAGTCAAAACCACTGCAGCCCCCACGCACTGAAAGGTCCCAGAGGAGATCCCTGCACGTTTTTACCTCCTGGCATCACGTGGCCAACGTCCTGGACGGTGAGAGCAGAGTTCTTGTCTTCCGTGTTGACCCGAATCACCCCGAAGCTCAGCCCGTTCATGGACAGGATGGCCCTGCCAGGCAGCGGTGCCCCGGGGACGCCAGGCCTTTGAAGGACACAAAATCAATGCGCTCAGTGAGGCACGGAGGATGCTATCACAGCAACCCAACCCCAGATTTCAGTGTCCTCTTCTCTGCATGATGAATTTAAACCTCTGAGATGGCAGCAGGGGAAGAGCCACCTTCGCCAACCCCATTTTGGGCAAGCGCAATTCTTCCTCGGGCTCTTCAGCTGACCCCATGTTAAACAGGCCAGATGACTGCGGGGCTCTTTATCACAGAAGGCAAGCAATGGCCAGAAACAGGCTATGAAAATGAGTGTCCAAAGTGGCATCAAACTGCATCTCAGGTCCAAGAATATCACCCCAGCTTTGTAACTGGAGAGTAGGAAAAGGCAGGCTCCTTGCAGGCACTGCTGAGCTGTCACACGTCTCAGCACTTGTCTCTTAGAAGATAATGTCTAACATCACAGCTACTGGAACACCTCAGTGGACCTTAGGACATGCTTAAGTCAACTGTGCCTGAACTCCAGCCCGCAACACCGCACGCCCATTACCTCCGTATGGCAATGGTCATCGCTTCCGGAGAGGTGGCACACGGGCAAATTGCCTCTGGTTTAAGCCCATGGCTCTGAAACAAGCTCAGGAAGGCATCACATGAGGAAACAGACCCTGGGAAGAGAGGAAACACGCTGCTGTGACTTCGCATGGTTTGAGTCGATGCCCATCTACAGGGAGGAGGATGTGGGGAACTACGGGCCAGTCAGCCCCAGCTCGGTGCTGGGGAAGGTTATGGAGCTGATCACGTTGGGTGCCACCACTGGGCACATACAGGACAACCACAGGATCAGGCCCAGTCAGAAGGGGGTTATGAATGCAAGTCCTGCTTGACTGATCTGATCTCCTTCTAGGCCAAGGTGACCCACTCACTGGATGAGGGGAAGGGTGCGCACGTTGGCTACCCAGGCTTCAGTAAAGCCTTTAACACCATCATCCACGCAGCCTTCTGCTGCGAAAACTGGCTTGGATGGGGACACTCTTTGCTTACAGGAGTTAAGCTTGAGCCTGCGAGCTGGGAGCTCCCTCCTGGAAGGAGCAGGACGTGGATACTCACAAGGATTTGCACCATCGGTTACAATCAGCATGCGCAGAGAACTCAAAGTGACGTCTCTTTGGTCTCGATGGGCCATCATGGCCCAGTGCAAGTCTCGACACTTGACTAAAGCAACTTTTGCTGCGAATCAAGGCAAAAAAGAACAACCCATGTAAGGACAAAGAAAAGCTTTCCATGAGTCACTGTCATATGAACAGGCACTCCAACACTCCCAAACGAGCCTGCAGTAACAGCAAGCCCCAACCTACAACAGCATCTGCTGTGGCACGCAGGCCGTTTGCCCACCACCTGAGCCAGGCTCTGTCACTACCAGGGCCCCTCCTCCAGAGTGCATAAACCACTGTCACCATCTGAACGTCCTCAGCGAGGCCTGGGCACCAACAGGTCTCACTGTGCTCAACTGTTTTCTTGGTGTTAACACAGGCACTGGCTTCAGGGACACAGGTTACGAGGTCCCCATCAGGTCTGCTGACGTTCACATGGCACGAGGACTTTGTGCATGTTTAGAAAGGAATGAAGAGGTTTGCTCCTTGGGATTTGCCATGGAAGAACAAGGCAACAGCATCTAAAGCAGGTGAGGTGTTAAACTGTCCCTTGCCCGTTTATCCCCAGAGCTGCAAGCTGGAGCTGTGTTAACACGCACAGTTACCTTTGTGAGCGTGAACTCTCTGCACCCACGAGAGCGGGCAGGTTTTCATCACAGAATAGGGCACACTGATGGTGTGCAGCTTGTTCATTACATTCTGCAAAGTAGAAAGAAAGACTTTTAGGAAGGGGTTCGTAAACCCTGCTCTCAAGCAGAAACAGGGGTCACCTTCAGCCCACATCAACCCCTACCCCGCCATGAGCTGACATAACTGAGGATGCTCCTACTCTTCCTCCAGAGAACTGCAGGTCTAAAGGGTTGACTCACTAGCTAAAGGGTCCTCCACCATCTCCTCAGATGCTGCCATCATAAAGAGCTATGAAATGCTTCAGAAAGTGCTTCCAGGCTCAACTCACCGTGAGAATGCCGTGCCACAAGCCTGCATCCTTCTTAAAATCCAGAACATTCACTATGGTTTCACCTGAAAAAGCAAAGTTGGGGCTTTGAAATGAAATCTGAACCTGGCATTTGAACCTCTCCAGAGCCTTGTTTGCCTGATTATGAATTTTCCAAGGCAGATCTCCTTCTTATGCAAAGGAGCACAAGCGAGCATCAATTCAAGAGGCTGCATCCCATAACGTTGCAAGAAAATCAAACCCCAGCGTGTACTGTACGTCAGGAGAACAGAGAGGATCTTAACCTCGTTATGCATGGGCAACAGCAGGGAAGGGAGTGGAGAGCATCACTCAAGCACTGGTTCCCAGACACAATGGAACCTGAAGTGATGGCTTCCGAAAGGCAAACTCTGCTTCTAATACAACGACACAGCTCTAGCAATGCAGTTTCACTCACGGATCTATAAATTACCTTGATTTACAAGGCAGACCCGACTAAACCCACATCCTGCAGCAGAACTCTCTGTAATGCCACCAGCCCCTTCCAATCCCCATTGCTGGTTTAGCCAAAAAAGCCTCGCGCAACCGGTACGGAACGCACAAGAGCTGCTTGGTATTTACACACACTATCAAGAACAAGAGGCTGGAAAGAGCCTCTAATGGGTGCACAGTGCAGGGAGAGGGGACCTCAAGGGAGAGTGCTCCATTTTTGAGTCATTTGCTCCCCTTTTGATGCATCAGAAGGGACTTGTTCGCTTCCGAGAGGGGGTGCGAACCCCACTGTTTTATCCCTTTTCCCTCGGATAAAAAGGGAAACAGCTTATAAATGGCTTTTCTTTCGAGGGAGAAATAACCTGCACTTGTGTCTTTCACAACCTCCCTGTTGTTGTGCCTTGGTTACTCATAGTCAGGCTTTAAAATACAGAGGCAAACACTTGATGCTGCTGAGCCTTCATTCCTTTGACGTTCCTGCAGCATCACCCACCTTCAGAGTAGTTGCAGGCCTGAGACAGGGCTTGACAGTGCGAGAGCATGGCGATGCGGGACACCGTGACACCCATAACGCTGCCCTCTTTGCTGGTCTTGTACTGCAGAAGAGACACAAGAGCCACGTTTGCCATGGCAGAGCTGCCAGCTTTCTGTCCCTCCTCGAATCCCTGCGGTTCCTCCAGGGTGCCTTACTGAGGTGTGGAAAGGGACACGAGCTTTGGTAGGGAGGACAGGACACTGAGGATGCTGTCAGGAAGGGCTCAGTTGTCTCAATGAGAGCTTTGTGGAGCAGGACCAGCGCTCCCCAGCTCATTGTGAGCAGTGCTCAAGGCCCCGGAGGGGTTTGCACCTCACATAAGCTGCACAGTGCCCAGTGAAAGACTTGATTCAGTGGCTTGAAACTGAGTAGTTTAAGGCAGTGTGGTGAAAGGAGTCTCTCCCTGGTGATCAGAGCATTAAATCCAGCTCACAGGAGCTACTTCCCCTTCCCCATTCAACACTCACCTCGATATATGCTGGCTCACTTCCTGCAGCCGAGATGTTGGGCTGCCAATCCTTAGGGGATTTGGAGAGGTACTTGGAATCTGTCACAACCCATTTGAGTCTGGGCCAACCTAGGAGCCAAAATCAAGGGGTACCTCAATGTCAGTGTATTTCTTGAGGGCTTTCTATGCTGCAAAACACATGGAGCCCCCATCATTTGAGCAGGTTCGGTTACACCAGCAGAATAGCAAGCCAGAAGGTTCATTTCGTCTCTCCTCAGGGAGTCCCAGTGAGCAGCAAGGTACTTCCTCAGCCGAGGGAAGATCCCTGCTGTATTGCTAAATACAGCTTGTTGTATTGCTAATAAAACTGCTTCTGAGCCTGCCAAATGCCACTGAAGGGATGTGAGGACAACCCTGCCTCGTGAAGGTGGGTTCACTGCGAGCAACAAAGCAGCTCTGTCAGACACACGGATCGATCCGGATCGATCCATACGCATAACCCCACAACAGTTAAGTGATGCTAGCAGGAAAGCTGCTCCCTTTGCCCCCCAGAATGCATTCGAGACTTCCGACCGCCGCCTTCAGACAGCTCGGAAGTCCAATCCGAAGCAAGGACACAACGGATCTCACCTTTAAACTGCACAATTTCCCCATTCTGGGTTTTTGGAAGCCCTTTCAGACAAACTTCGGTGGTGAGGGCCAAGGCAATACCACAGCTTCCCAGCAGGAAACCGATCTGCTGACCACCAGCATCCTGAGGGAAGAGAGGGAAGAAGTCATTCCTGTTTCCAGGTGACCAAAGTCAGCTTTCCCCTCACCAAAGGCCAAGGTTTGGTAAAGCCCTGCTCCCTGGATGGAACATTATGGATCCCATGAGGAGCTGAAAGAAGAACCAACCCACGGCCACAAAACCTCTTGCCTTTGGCTTGCCCTTCTCTGCCTATATCCAATGTCTGGCAATGGTCTGAAACTGAAATGATGACCACTGCGTGGCAGGGATGAATACAACTGCTTCTGAGCTTAGATAAGAACCCATTGGAACACGCTAAACACCCAGCACAAAGGCCTGTGGGGTGAAAAGAGAGACATACCCACCAGGCAAGAAAAGCCCATAGGGAAATGCTAACCCACCACTAAGATGCAGAAGAGCTCCTGCATCTTCTGCACATCAAATGTGCTCTTCTGAACTCGTTCTCTTCAGCACTGAAATGATTATGTAACTGGGGACAGACTGCAGAGGGATTTGGTGCTTCTCACACGGAGCTCTTTCCACAGCAAATGCTGCATTGGCAACACTAAACTGCACTGGATGTGAAAACCACCAAACCCAGCAGCCAGGCATCGAGCACACCCCGTTTCTTTTCACTAATGGAAGCCCAGATGCTCCAAAGAGGAATCATGAGACAAAAAATAGCAAGCCCTATCATTACACTGAAATAAAGAGACCTCTCTTCACCCAGGAACTCATTTCCAATGCACAGGGATAACACCACTGATGAGGCTGCTCACGAAGATGCTAATACTGGGAGAAGCTTTAACTTTGTGTTGGTTGCTATAGCAGTTGTCACAGTGCAGACAAATGAAAGCCAAGCTCTGTGACTGCCCTGGTATCACCAGACTAGGGACCATTTCATTACCACCTCTTTTGCCATGCGTTTGCCATTATCCTGCATCCTGGGTTCTCTTAGGAAGTTCTATAATGTAAGGCAGTAATATGGCAATATTGAAAGAATTCTGGTTAAGGGTAAAGAAAACACTTTGTTCAGTAAAGAATTTGCCCTATGTCTTCAGAAACAGCACCTGCAGTCTCCAGCAGAGTCAAAAGACTGGCAGATGCCAGGTATGGGTGGAAAAGAGACCCCCTTTGCACTGATCAGAGGGTATGTTCACAGTATTATCTGTACACCATATACATCTGATAATATACATCTGTGCATCATGTACATCATGATAATATACATCTGTGCATCATCTACATCACGATAATGTACATCTGTGCATCACGTACATCATATATACCTCTGCATCATGTATATCATGATAACATACACCTGTGCATCATGTACATCATAATATACATCTGTGCATCATGATAATATACATCTGTGCATCATGTACATCATAATGTACATCATGATAATGTACATCTGTGCATCACGTACATCATGGTAATATATACCTCTGCATCATGTATATCATGATAACATACACCTGTGCATCATGTACATCATAATATACATCTATGCATCATGATAATATACATCTGTGCATCATGTACATCATAATGTACATCATGATAATGTACATCTGTGCATCATGTACATCATGATAACGTACATCTGTGCATCATGTACATCATGATAATGTACATCTGTGCATCATGATAATATACATCTGTGCATCATGTACATCATGATAATGTACATCTGTGCATCATAATATACATCTGTGCATCATGTACATCATAATATACATCTGTGCATCATGTACATCATAATATACATCTGTGTATCATGTACATCATGATAATGTACATCATAATATATATCTGTGCATCATGATAATATACATCTGTGCATCATGTACATCATGATAATGTACATCTGTGCATCATGATAATATACATCTGTGCATCATGTATATTATGATAATATACACCTATGCATTATGTACATCATAATATGCATCTGTGCATCAGGGGCATCATGATAATATACATCTGTGCATCATGTACATCACGATAATGTACATCTGTGCATCATGATAATATGCATCTGTGCATCACGTACATCATGATAATATACACCTGTGCATCATGTATATTATGATAATATACACCTATGCATTATGTACATCATAATATGCATCTGTGCATCAGGGGCATCATGATAATGTACATCTGTGCATCATGTACATCACGATAACATACATCTGCGCATTGTATACATCATGACAATATACAACTGTATATTATCACAATATTATCTGTACCATATAAATGATGCATTGTATACATCATGACAATATACAACTGTATATTATCACAATATTATCTGTACCATATAAATGATGCATTCTATACATCATGACAATATACAACTGTATATTATCACAATATTATCTGTACCATATAAATGATGCATTCTATACATCATGACAATATACAACTGTATATTATCACAATATTATCTGTACCACATAAATGATGTGCAATAACAGAGCGGAGACGACAGCATTGAGCTGGATCGACCCTTTCCTGCTGCTCAGCACAGCCCTCTGGTCAATATGGTTTTCCATTGCTAAACAGCTATTCCAGGTTCCCAATGGTCTTGGCTCCTTGTGCTGGTACTGAGCTGCTAAGGCAGCAGCTTGGGGCTGTGAAACGCTGCCAGAGGCTGATGGTCTGCCTTGGCTTTCACCCCACGTCAGCCCGTCACTGCTCTGAGGTCCATCAACGTTACCTTTCTGGTAAGAGGTACCTCTATAGGCACGGGAATGACCTCTGCTAGGAGACAGCCGTAGAACGCCACCATGAACATGACGGGGTCGTTGTTGGGATAAACAAGAGCTACCTGCAATGCACAAAACCACGGCGTCAGCTGAAACACCAGGGGAAACTCTTCAGCCACCCGTGCATGCCCTCCTCCCCCAGGGATGTCAGCGCTCCCCGTGGGCACACACAGCAAAGCCACAGGGCGCTAAACCCTGGGCTTGCTCTCAGAGAGGCAATGCTCTTCCTTAGCTCCATGGCAAGGTCCAGAGCCAAGAAGCTGCTTACAGAGGAGCCAGCAGGGCTGCAACCTCACAAACGTTTCCTTCCCAAATAGCCTGGCCCTGGGGTGAGCCTTGCTATGACCACAACACGATTACGGTGCCTGGGGTAAGCTACAGCCCCCTCCCAACCCCTCTTTTTGCTCCAGGGGGAGAACCAGGCAGTCCCACGCTCCTTACCCTGTCTCCAGGTTTTAAGACGGGCTCATTCTTGGTCCCCAGTTTATTAAGCAGGGTGTAGGCCAGCTTGAGGCTCCTGCTCCACAGTTTGCCTGCAACACCAAGACGAGAGACTCGCACGACTCTAAACCAACCCAGCACGCACGAGCGCTTGAGTGCCATCACCACCTCCAGCCACGTCCCCAAAGTCAACCTGCTTCATCTCCAACGCTCTCAACAACCAGCAAAGGATCTGCAAGCACCCCTTAGCCCATCAGCCCTGGCTTCCATCCCCTCCTTTGGAGCGGGTGAGCCACGGAAGGCAGGGCTCGACTCACCGTACGTGAGGGTATAAACGGGCTTCCCTGTAACATCCAGGGCTGTCAGGCAGGGACATTTAGCTTGGGTGGTCCCCCAGCGCTGCAGGGCTGCTTCCAAGGCAGGAGGCCAGTTACAAACAACTCCCAGGGGCTCTCCCTTCACCGGTGTCATCTGCCGGCCCTCCGGCTTGGGCTGGTTTGGGTCAGGCTGTGGCACTGCAGGAGATGCAAGAAGGGTCCCAGTTTAGCCCCGTCCCTTCGTTAGCAGGCAGGGAAGCTGGAAAGATGCACTGAAAACGGGCGCTTTCCTTCCTGATCTTCAGGTTTAAGCACCCCACCTCGTCTCATTTCCCTGCACAAAACGCCACGCACACACATCCCTGATGTGCTGCTGCAGGGATTCAATACAGCAGTGAGGAATGTGACCCAAAAGGACGCTACAACCTTCAGGCTGCAGTGAAGACCACGGGGAATTCATTGCTGAAGCAAACTAAACCAGTTTTAAGAGCAGATTTAAGTGGTTTTCTATGGAGTTTTCTTGTCTGAAGTTAAGCATTGAGGAGCCCCCCCAGATGTAATGCTCTGCAGTGCATTACACGGCTGCAGGCATTGCTCTGCTCTCAGACCTCATGAAGGCTGCACACACAGAACCAGTGGCATAACTAACTCCAGCCCGGGGATCACAAAGGCTGACTGAAGCCCTTACTGGGGGCTGTTACCTTCCACAATTTCTTCAAAATCATCCACGAAGAATTCCTTCAGGGGGGGCCTTTTGGGTCTCTTCAAGGTGTTGAGCAACTGCTGGATTTTCGTGGAGACCCTGCTGCTCACAGGAACACCTGGAGGGAAAGAGCCCGACTGCTGCAGGTGCTCATCGCCTCTGGTAACGTCCACAGAGACTCATGGAATGGGTTGGGTTGGAAAGGACCTGAAGCTCATCCAGTTCCAACCCCCCTGCCATGGGCAGGGACACCTCACACTAAACCAGGTCACCCAAGGCTCTGTCCAACCTGGTCTTGAACACTGCCAGGGATGGAGCATTCACAACCTCCCTGGGCAACCCATTCCAGTGCCTCAGCACCCTCACAGGAAAGAATTTCCTCCTTAGATCCAATCTAAACTTCCCCTGTTTCAGTTTGAACCCGTTACCCCTTGTCCTGTCACTGCAGTCCCTAATGAAGAGTCCCTCCCAGCATCCCTATAGCCCCCTTCAGATACTGGAAGCTGCTCTGAGGTCTCCACGCAGCCTCCTCTTCTCCAGGCTGAACAGCCCCAACTTCCTCAGCCTGGCTCCATACAGGAGCTGCTCCAGTCCCTGCTCATCCTCGTGGCCTCCTCTGGGCTTGTTCCAACAGTTCCATGTCCTTTTTATGCTTATCCTCCTTCCTTCCACCACAGGATGCTCCTCTTGGTGCACCCACTCATTCAACCACTGCCCTCCACTAGTAAAGGTTGTACCAGCACAGGATGACACTGGGAAGCGCTGCATCGGTTCTGTATGAACTCAGTGCTCATACATGCCAGTAACAGAAATGCATTTTAAAGCATTTTCTCCCTTGCAAAGCCTCATTTCCACCTCTGCCTGACCCAGCACCCTTGCTGTGAGCCCTGCCTGTGGTGGGGACCAGCTGCAGTGCGAGGCTGCCAGCAGAGGGGGGACACAGCAAGAGCAGAAGCATTAATGCCACCCCTCACTGCACAAAGGTTTATGGCAACCAGCTCACAGCGAGTACAACCAGCTTCGTGGGAGCTAAGAATTGCATTATCTCATTCCTCTTACCTCGATTTTGGGGGCTGCAGGGATAAAAGCTTGCGAACCCACGGAGCCTACCTATGGATTTGTCATTTTTACCTTTAAACGTGGCAGACTGCTCCCTCTCCCATGGTGCTCCCTAGTTCAGTACAGCAGGTGATGGGTGTGTGCTGCATCACGGGAATGGGTTAATGCCAGTGTCATAACTGCAGCACAGGAATGCACTCGTGCAAGGCCACAACCACCTCGAATTTGTGAAGGGCTTCAATGAGAGAAACTTGAGTGGGGAGGACAAATCCTGTCACTTAGGATAACAGAAGGGGCTGGGCTGGAAAGGACCTTGAGCTCATCCAGTTCCAACCCCCTGGCACGGGCAGGGGTGCCTCACACTAAACCAGGTCAGCCAAAGCTCTGTCCAACCTGGCCCTGAACACTGCCAGGGATGGGCCACCCAAACCTTCTCTGTTCACCCCATCCCAGTGTCCCAGCACCCCCATAGGGAAGAACTTCCTTACATCCAACCTGAACTCCCCCTGTTCCAGTCTGAACCCATCACCCCTTGTCCCATCGCTCCAGTCCCTGACGCAGGTCCCTCTGCAGCATCCTCGTCGCCTCCTTTCAGCCACTGGAAGCTGCTCTGACTTGAGCCCTTCCTTAAGAGCATTCCCCACCCCTGGGTGCTCTGCAAGCCTCCGTACCATCAGCAGTATCCATGAGACTCGAGCGGTTAGACCCCTTGTGCATGCCTTTCACGATTCCTGCAGGAGGAAGGTCGATGGCTGCTGGGCGTGCTGAGGAAGAGGAGGTAGTTGCTGTGACGTCGGGGGGGACGGAGAGGTTTTCTATAGGAAGGGAGGAAATTGAGGTGCCAGTTAACAAACACCATCGCTCCCAGGCGGAACAGGCAAAGCGTTAGTTACCTCTTCCCAACAACCTGAACGGGTTGGATGGGAGCTCCGATTAAAACTGAGCACCCTGCTCCCTCCACCAAACAGCTCTCGGAGGTGCACGTTATCTGTTCTGGCCAGCAAAGGCACAAGGTGAGGGGCTTTGTGTCAGGAACATGGTTCAGCAACGGACAATTCCCATTCTTGCTGCCTACCCCTCGAACCAAGCTCCATCTCTCGTCATTCAGCCCCACGGAACCAAGCTGGGGCTCTGAAACACCCAAAGCCCCAGAACAAAACCCAACCCTGCCATCGCCTTACGCAGGCATCCCTCTGGCTCGAATGAGGCTATTGAACTCCACTGGTCAGGAAGGGCTTTGTAAAGCAGAGCACGCGGCGGGCTACTGCCCAAAGCACGTCAGCAAAACATCCTGTGGGGTTCAAACCTCTTCCAGTTCGGTGCCTAAAGAGCACGAGCCAGCAGCCACATGGAAGCTGGGCAGCGCAGTGAGCTGGGCCTTGCTGCTGCTTTCAGCTGCACGACGCTGCTCTGCTTTCCAGATGAGTTTGGAGCTTTGGAGCATGGATTTGCTCTTAAATAAGTGAGGTTTTTTTGCTTACATGGGATTGCTTTCTACAACACAGGAGGTTCAATCACCCCATGGGGCAAGAAGGGTCTGCTCTAGCTTAGGAGAACCAGCAACTGTTGCTTATGAAGGATAAAACCCAACGGCTACGCTCAGAGCCAGGGAGTCTGAAGAAGTCAGATCCCACGTCATTGCCACTTAAAGGCTTGGGGTGTCGATTCTCTGTGGGTCTTTCTAAGGAGAACAAAAAGCCCTGTTTCTGCACGCCTTTGGAGATGCTCAGGGATGTGCCTCATGCGCTGAGCTGCTCAGATCGCTGCCAGCAACCTGGATTTTGCACAAGCTCAAACATCTGCAGGACTTCTTAGAGATGCATAAAACTCCATAGGAGAGCTCCTGTTCATTGACATTAGGTGTTAACACAGGATGAATGTGGCATCCACTTGGCAAATGTAACTCCAATATAGGTTTAAAACTCCTCTTTTGCACCAAGTATTGATTGGAGTAGTTATTGTGGAGGGAAAAGCTGCATTACCTCAACTCATTACAAACGGGAACGTGGCTTTCTGGATGCTCCAATTAAAAGCAGCCCCTCTGCTTCAAAGACCCGTTCATGGCATTGACTGCGTTTTATGGGCAATCTCCCCCCTTTCAGAAGACAAACTGCACCCCAGCAAACAAAGAAACAACAGCAATAGAACGTAACTGAAGTGAGTTATAAACCACCAGCACTTCTATGCACTGCTTGCCCCAACCCAGTCAAGCGAAAGCAGAGAGCACACGACATAGAGACACGTCCTAAGATGCAGTAGTACCCTCGTCAGCAGGTAAAAAATGAGAGGAGACAAACGGACACAGAACAAAACCAAACTTTGCCATTTCATACAGAAGCATCAGCAGCAAGGAGCACCTCAGAGCCTCAAAAGACTGAGCCTGGGGTATCCAGATCTGTCGCTTTTGCTCCGTCCTCTCAATACCTGGATGCTCTGATCCTGTCTTTGGACCGCTCAGGAGAGATCTGAGCCACAGCCTGACTCTGCTAAAAGCATTTCTTCACGACACGCTCACGGCGTGCCTGGCTTTGGTTCTTTTGTCTTTCCTAGCACAAGCAATAAACCTGACAGCAGAATGAGAGCGTTAGAACACAGCATTCCCCCCACTCGGTGTGGAATTCATCAGGACCCAGCTGCCGAGTGCTACTTGCATACAGCAGCTCTGTACACGCAGTAGCTTCCAACAGCTGTAGACATAAGCAACACGGTATACAGAGATCAAGTTGTGCCTCCTGATGCTCCCAGGCCTGTCAGCACAGCCCGGAGTCTTTCCTACTTCCACAAGCTCCTGCTCCCAACTTCCCCGTTTGCGACCAACTCTGCACCCTGAAATTCCTCAGGACAAAAACCACTGGATCAGAAGGTACAACTGCAACAATCCTAACAAGTGCCAGCAAATCTGACTGAGCTCTGGATCCGACTCTCCCTTATGCAAAGGACAGCTCCAGCTTTACGAACACAATCTGAACTCGAAGCAGTTTTTCTGTTCGTACCCATCTCCTACCTATTCGAGTATTGGCAAATACATCAGCTAGTGACCCACTGGTCCCTTTGCCTTCTCCATGGGAAAGTGTAGAGGATGCTGATGAAGATGTGGATGACCCCTGAATAGATCGGTTGATCCAAGACTCAGCATTCTGTAAGCTCTGATGCAATGCAGCAGAAAGAGCAGCTTGGCGCCTTAGCGAGCCCTCATCCTCGGATGCGGAAGACGTGTCTGTGTGGAAGCAGAAAAGAAAATCTAGCTGCTTAGGGAAAAGCACATCACATGGAACATGCTCTCGTTGCAGTCCACAGAGCAACGGCTTCTTGGAACACGAAGATCCTCTTCCCACAGGCTGTGTCAAACAAGGTTACAGTGGCCAAAGGAGAGGTTAAAGCAGCAGACATCTCCCATGTGAACACATTTACCCCTGGTGGTTGCCCCCTGTTTAAAGCACGCAACAGATTCACCTCCTCACAGCAGCCTTCCCCTGGGTTCCCTTTGTCTTGCCATTATGCTACGACATCAGACGCTGCCTTGCCTGACTTTGGTGACTCCGAAATGGAATCGGGGTCCAAAGTGGAAGCTCACAGGAGCAAAGCAGAACGCGGGCACTGGGAACCCAGCGCGCCAGGGCCACGTGCAGCAAACGCCTGCACTGTCTGATGTTCGGAAGGGGTCCCTTTCAATAGCAGAAAACAAGGCCCAAAAAACCCAATCCCAAAGGAAACTACACTGAGGAATTGCATCCTGTGCCTCCCAGAGAACGGATGCCTCCTCTGTCCTAAGGCTGTGAGCTCCTTATTCATTTATCATGAGGAAAGCACTCACTGCTTGGGCTCTGAAGCTGTTACATGCATTCAGCTGGGCTTTGGCCTGACTCTTGTGTGTGCTTCAAAGGCACTGCCTGTCTGTACTCTTACATTATTAAACCACGTTCCACCTACTTGCAGAAGTAGAATGCAGACAGGAGCTGAAGGAAAGGCTGATTCCAGACACACTCTAAATGCTAACCTTTACAGGTGCGGGGACCAGAGCTCAATGTGCTGTTGTCCTGGACAAACAAGTACAAAGCACACCAGGAACATGCATCAGCCCCCAGGAGAAGGGAAAACCAAAGGAGGAGGAGGAGGAGGAGGTACAGGGATGAGTGCAGGGGCCTGGCAGAGCAGTCTCAGCGAGGTATGAATTCACAATGGGATATGAATTCATAGCGTTAGATGTCTTTGTCAATCCAAATGACTGTGATGCTTCTGCACAATGAGACACAACATAAAGGATTACACACACTCATGTTTAAGCCAGTGCATACAGCTGCTTGAAAACAGGGAGTTATTAATATCACATGCACTATTCAGACACCACGTTATCCGAGGAATTCTGCTGCAGCCGTTACATGGGACGGGTTAGGAAGGAAAAGTCCTGCAAGGTGTGGAATCCCACAGGACCCCCTCCGAGGTCCTTGCCCCGGAACGCACATCGCTGCCCATCCTTCACCTGTAGGTTAAACACCCAACCTCAACAGCACCAAAACGTGACTGAAGCAAGGGCAATAGGTGGGAGGGAAGCCAAAGAAGCAGCCTCAGTCCAGGAATCCTGCTTCAGCTCCTGCCAATGGATTCTCTGCAAGAGGAGGCATTTTCGCAGCCCCAACAGCAAGCAGCTGCCCAGAGGTAGGAAGAGAACAGGAGGAACACGCTGCCACGGATGGGCTGAAGGGCTCGGGGGGCTTTGCTTTGGAACCTGTTCCTGGTGCACATCTCACCCTCCAACACCGCAAGAGCCTAACCTGGAGGGGTGCAGGCATCGGCTGGAGACTGCACGAAGGTGGAGCGCCTCTTTGTCGGCATGGGCAGGGCCATCTTCTGCTCTTTGTGCTTGGCCAGCGCTGCCTGGACCGCTTCCGTGTGGATATCTGCGAAGGAGGAGGGCGCACGCTCAGCTCTGCAGGAGCAGAGGAGGCAGAACAGCACAGCGGGCTCGCACCCGCTTGCGCAGTGCCCCCCTCTCACCGCACCCGAGCACACAAGTGCGTTTTGCCGTCTCGGGACAGTATCACACAGTATCACAGTATGCTAGAGATTGGAAGAGACCTCGAAAGATCATCTAGTCCAATCCCCCTGCCGGAGCAGGAACACCTAGACAATGTTACACAGGAATGTGTCCAGGCGGGCTTTGAATGTCTCCAGGGAAGGAGACTCCACAACCTCCCTGGGCAGCCTGTTCCAGTGTTCCGTCACCCTCACTGAGAAGAAGTTTCTTCTCAAGTTTAAGTGGAACCTCTTGTGTTCCAGTTTGCACCCATTACCCCTTGTCCTGTCATTGTTTGCCACTGAGTAGAGCCTGGCTCCCTCCTCGTGACACTCCCCCTTTATATATTTATAGACACTAATAAGGTCACCCCTCAGTCTCCTCTTCTCCAAACTATAGAGACCCAGCTCCCTCAGTCTTTCCTCATAAGGGAGATGCTCCACTCCCTTAATCATCTTGGTTGCCCTGCGCTGGACTCTCTCCAGCAGCTCCCTGTCCTTCTTGAACTGAGGGGCCCAGAACTGGACACAATATTCCAGATGGGGTCTCACCAGGGCAGAGTAGAGGGGAAGGAGAACCTCTCTCGACCTACTAACCACCCCCCTTCTAATACACCCCAGGATGCCATTGGCCTTCTTAGCCACAAGGGCACAGTGTTGGCTCATGGTCATCCTGTCGTCCACTAGGACCCCCAGGTCCCTCTCCCCTACGCTTCCCCTTCCAAAAGAGGGGAACGGAGGTTGCCGAGGGCAGCAAGCTGTTAGCAAGGCCGGGGTTTTTAGCCTGGAATCCTCTGGATTAGGCAACACATTCTTGCGTCTCTAGCATCTTTGGTAGAAACCCCAACCCAACCAAGGGGTGCCCTAAAACACGCTATAAATACACGGATAAGCTACCAGTGTACA
Organism: Pezoporus occidentalis; assembly: GCF_034315485.1. Classification (NCBI taxonomy): domain Eukaryota; kingdom Metazoa; phylum Chordata; class Aves; order Psittaciformes; family Psittacidae; genus Pezoporus; species Pezoporus occidentalis. Next base: position 86,527 of record NW_026915745.1, read on the forward strand.
CAGCCCCAGGTGCAACCCTGCCCTAGAAACGGACAGGTTCTGAGCCAGTTGTGCCATTCAGGAAACCCTTATGTTCAAAACCCTGGATGGATGCAGATTTCATAGAGTCATGGAATGGGTTGGGTTGGAAAGGGCCTGAAGCTCATCCAGTTCCAACCCCCTGCCATGGGCAGGGACACCTCACACTAAACCATCTCACCCAAGGCTTCATCCAACCTGGCCTTGAGCACTGCCAGGGATGGAGCATTCCCAACCTCCCTGGGCAACCCATTCCAGTGCCTCAGCACCCTCACAGCAAAGAATTTCCTCCTTAGATCCACTCTAAACTTCCCCTGTTTCAGTTTGAACCCGTTACCCCTTGTCCTGTCACTGCAGTCCCTAATGAAGAGTCCCTCCCCAGCATCCCTATAGCCCCCTTCAGACACTGGAAGCTGCTCTGAGGTCTCCACGCAGCTTCTCTTCTCCAGGCTGAACAGCCCCAACTTCCTCAGCCTGTCTTCATAGGGGAGGTGCTCCAGCCCCTGCTCATCCTCATTGTCTCCTCTGGGCTTGTCCCAACATTTCCATGTCCTTTTCACGCTGAGGACATGCTGATTTCATGTAAATCTTACAAGGTACCAACTGCAGCTCTAAATATGAACTGACTGCAAACTGCAGCAGGCTAGGGCACGAGGCTTCAATCCCTCTGTGCACCTCCAGAAGGAAGATACCTCACAGGTGATGGGAAGGCTACTTACTAAAAGAATACTACAACAAAGGAGGGCCCATTTACATTAATTTCCCAGATTGATGTATTTTAATTGTGCTTTGCCAAAACTCAGGAAATTGGGCTCTTCTAAGACTTTCTGCAGTGATAGCAGTGGAGAAGGTAGAGCTGAGCTACTTAACTTGCCCCCATTGAGCAGAAAACTTCCATCCTGCCAAAGCAAAGTGAAAACCAAAGCCAGATGGAACCAACAAACAGGTGCTGCCACCTTCTCCTTTCCTTAAGTGGAGAAGGGACCTGCAGGGTGCTAGACAGGCACTGCTGCTGCTCTTTGGAAGCTGAGATGCTCTCACCCATGCAGAAAGCCAGCTCCCAGAGCAGACAGGCACAGATCTGCACCTCTCACTTCCCTGCAGCTGGTTACCTATAGCCATGGCTCAAATAACCTGGCCAATGACCTGCACTGAAGAGCTGCATTCAGGGCACAAAATCACGGCGGCAAAGCGTTACCTGCTGCTTCTCTTCACGTTCTGCTTGATTCAGTTGTACAAGTCTGATGTTTCTTTACCCAGAACAAACAACAGGCTGGATTCCTTGGGAGGACACAGCACCTTCGTCCCTGTGCACAGGGATCCCAAGGGAACTCCTGCCTTTGCCCTTACCCGATCGATAACGTTCATCTCTGGCTCCCCCTGAGCGAGCGCGGTGGAACTTGGATGCTGAGGATGAGGCTGGTGCTGAGGCTGGCGTGGCAGACGGAGCGGGCATCTGAGGTTTGGGTTCCTTCTGTACCGCTGGCTCAGCCCCTGCAAAACAGACACGGCTCCCTGAGAGCAGGCAATAGGAACAGCTTTCATTGAGCAGACTTCCCTCTGACCATAGAATCGCAGGATTTCCCCCCTCTTTTTTGGTAGCAAAGTGGCTCTAATTAGCACATGACTACATCTGCCTAATTACACCCTTATCAGTTGATAAACCTGCCCCTTCTTCTTTGACCTTAGTCTTAAGCGGTTTCCCAAGGGGTGATAAGGCACTTGAAGCAAGAGACATCCTACGGCACACCTGAAGCAGGGGACATAACCCAGCTAGCAGGGAGAAAGGAGGTGAAGCCACCCCTAAAGGATCCAGCACAAAACACAAAAGCAAAGGTGATGGGATCCAGAGAAATCCCGAGAAATTAAAGGCAGGCGAGTCCTGCACTTCCACACAGCTAACAGAGCCACTTGCAGTGGTTTGGGATTTGGGATTGGTCTGGTTTCCTCTCTGTTTTGCCGTGTTTCCAATGGGAACAGGTCTGCACCACACCATCATCACTGCACGAAGATGGAAGAGAAGGAGCAAGGTATGTGAACTGCTTTTAGAGATGACACTCACATCAGTCCCCTTGTAGGCACCGCTGCTGGGGGCACAGTGAGCAAAGAGGTCTTAATATCCCATTACCCCCAATGAAGTTTGAGTTGAGAAGAACCCATAGGAAAAGATGGTGAGAAGCTGGGCTCATTCCTCAACGTTCCAGTGACCACTGATGAGAAAACCACGAATACATGGAGCTAAAGAGATGATCCGATGAGAAATTCCCACTTCCCATCGATCAGGGACACCGGGAATCGTTGCCTCTGCACTACCAACCCTAAAAGGAATCTGTGCAGCAGTGGGACCTCCTTCCAAGCTCAAGCCAAGAGCTCATTGAGCTGTGATGGCCTGCAGGCTGCCACCTCCAGCCATGCAAAAAGAAGCGCGCTTGGGTCATCGGAATACGCGCCGCTTCCGCATGCGCACAAACTCCCGTGGGATTGGAGAAGGGAAGAGGAAGCCACAAATCCCGGGCTCCAATTCCAGTTACGCCACTTTCCTAGTGTGTGGGTTTAGGGAAACAGCTCAAGGCAAGTGCCTCGAGCTCAGGGAGCTCACGATGCCAGCCAATCCCACCCAATGAATTTGCAGGTCTTCAACCATGGTCTCCAGCTCCCAACATCCAGAAGAGCAGAGCATCAATGGAATGGCACGGCAAAGCAAGCCAGCAATAAATGCTTTGGGAAAAACCAGGAATACAGGGGGTCGTGCTCATGGAAGAAGCTCTCCTAACCCCTGGCTTCGCTGTCTGGCCTGGGAGCACCTCTTCCTCAAATCTTCAGTGGCTCCACTGGTGATACCAGCACTCAATGGAGGCAAGGGACCAAGCTGATGGATGAGCTCTTCTTTAAGGTATCGTGCCAAAAAATGAGAACCTTTATTTCTGGTTGAAAAGAAGATATCCTGCTAGCCAGGGATGCAAAGGATGTCATTCCCCATTTTCACTGGTTTTTTTTGGATATCACGCCACAGAGCTCTGCAGTCACGCATCGAAACGCAACCATCACCTGTACAGAGATGCCAGCAACATAAAAGGTAGAACAGTAAAGGATAAGAGACTTCATAGAATCCCAGACTGGTTTGGGTTGGAAAGGACCTTAAAGTTCCTCCAGTTCCAACCCCTGCCACAGGCAAGAACACCTTCCACTAGGGCAGCTTGCTCCAAGCCCCATCCAACCTGGCCTTGAGCACTGCCAGGGATGGGGCAGCCACATCCTGTGGTGTAGGTGCAGGATGTGGTAATCAGAAGGTAATCCTGGACCTGAGAGCAAGGAGTTCAATTCAGAAGCTCTTTACCCACATGCAAAAGAGCCAGTGTCTGTGTCCCCTTCCTGTCACTGATGACCAGTTGAACATCTCCGTAGCACGTATCTGCCTTCATCGAAACCAAGGAAGCTTCATTTTGATGCAAAGACAACCTCCCCGACTGAGCTCGATGCCTTCTGATCAGCACTATTTACAAATTCAAGTACCCACTAGATGTCAGCAGCAGATTTACCACTATTGCAAATGAATTATTCCATTCCCATTCAGTTCTCCTGCAAGTCTTGCAACAGCATCTCGCATTGCAAGGCAAACACGACATCCCGTTTACAAAGGGATCAAACGTGCCTGTAAGTGACATGACACACCAAGAGCGAGCTCTTTGTTGAAACAGTTTGCTCTGACACAATAACATGCTCCAGAAGCCTAACAAAGCACGCACAGATGAGGGAAGAAGCGCACAGCTACAGTACATCACCAGTGGTTAGACAACAAAGCAGAGCAAGTCAGCTCAACCTGGCAGGTGATAGGTGACTTCTGTGGCATTCCCTTTACAATAACCCTGCTGTAGCTGCAGTTTCTCTGCTGGCAGGATCCTGATTTAGGGAGACACAAAAAACCTCAGATTCCCTTTGGAAGGATGCTACGGATCTTGCAAGAGTTTATGCTAAGCGGAACTGATGGCTCTGGGATCCTGTGCTTTGTTGAAGAGGTTCAGGGATTCAGGTTTATTCCTTAATACAAAGAGGTTTAGATTAAAAGAATCACTGCAAGCATCAGGTAGGATGAGCCACAGGGATAGCTGCTGCCATTAATAACAGGCACAGGAGGTGCTGGATTCACCTGAGACAAGCAAAGCAGCAGGCAAACCTGTTATGCTGCTGGCCTGCACACAGGCTGGAACAGAAGGGCTGCTGTTGGACCGGCTGCTCCTCGTAACAAGATGGGTTTCTTCAAGCCACAGCTAAATAGCATGGAAATAAGAAAGTGGAGGATCTCGGGTTCACAGGTCAGCCTCAACAGCACCTCCAGAACACAGGACACAGCCCTTGCTCAGCAGCAAGCTGCCTTCTCCTACTGGGAAAGCTGGAAACTCACCCGATTCAGGACATTCAGGGACCTCTGCAGCAGTTCCAGGGATTCAGCTCTGCCTTGTACAGGGCAAGAGGTGGGAATTCAGGTGTTCCATTGATCTAGCCCTGGGTATTACCCCAAAGATGGATCTGCTTTACCCGCACCACAACAACAGGGAGGAGGCGCGAGCGCGCCCCAGCAGCCACGCTGAAGGTGCTCTGTGGACGTTATTCCCTTTGCAGTCAGCACAGGAAGCGAATGCAGGATCTTCAACAGCACCAAAACGTTCTCTGCCCCGGTCTCTGGGCAAGGGCTGCTCCTTTGGCAAAGGCATCTGCATCTGCACTGCTGCAGCTGCACTGCTGCAAATGCTTTTCCAGATACGGAGCAATCAATCCGGGCAGGAGCTGCTCCCCTCGGCAGAGGCTTGCCTGCAACCTGCAGCCCAAACCAGCTCCAAGAGGCGCTTTCAAAGAGCACTTTTCAACCCAGGAACAAACTCCCACCGTGCTGTGGTTTTCCATAGGGAAAGAAAACGTTTTGGTGCTCACAAACGTCAGTGATGCTCCCATAGAAGCAACGCCCCAAGGCAGCCAGCCCCAGTCTGCTCCAGAAGGCTTTAGGGTTAAACCTCTTGCAGTTACACGTACCAGGAAGGCACTGGGGATGGGATGCCAGCAGTTTGCTCTTAGTGGTGTAACGTGGGTTGAGCCTGCCTGGTTTGGTTCAGCAGCAGGGAAACCAGCAGCATTCCTTCACATCCCAGCCTGGGAAGCTGCTTGAAACGCTCCCTTCCGAGGCAGCAAGCCTGGTATCACAGCTCATCACCTGAGCTCCGTGGACAGGAATGGATGCTGCACCAGGAAAACTTGTGTCTTTAGGTAATTAACATCGCTGCCTTCACTCCCCAGTAATGAGGCAAGCTCCCAGAGGCAATGTGAATGGAGCCTGCACTTAGCAATCAGCATCTCCCAAATGACAACGCTGACATGCCCTGACACGTCCCCGCAGCTGCCTTCGCCTCATTTCCCATCTGAAATGGAGACAGGCCATTAGCTGACATCAGGGAGGTGCTGGCAGAACTGGAACGCCCCAAATGCCAGCAGTAGATTTATCCCCCCCCCCCCGTTGTGGCCTGAATTAATTGTCTTCTCGTTAACCAAGTGACCTGATGCCGAATTCCTCGCGCATGACGGACACAGGGTTTACAACGGGAGATTCCCAGATCGGGGGGGGGCAACGGGATGCAAGATGCACAACTAAAGCTGGAGGGCTGAGCCAGCGCAGTGCTCCAAATCCCATCTTAACTGGTGCCCCCGGAGCTGGCTGTGGCTCTTCCTGATCCCCAGCTTTCAGAAGCACCCCAGCTCAAGCAGCAGGGCCGCAGGCAGTCCAAACGCTTGCTTTCCTCCCCACTAAACACCAGCAGAGCAAACGTGTGCGCAGTGACAGGCACGAGGGGCACAAGATCCTGTTGTCACACCGAAAGCAACTCATAGAGCTCCTGCCCCCATCAGACTCCAGCACAACAGCAAGTCTGGAGCCCCAGGCAGCACTTGGCTGGCTGGAGGGAGCCCACATTCCCTCCTAAGGCTCAGGATCAACACCGGGGCACACTCACACGCTGGACTGACAGCAAAACCTGCTTAACAAATCCCTCCTCCTAAAGGCCATAAGGAGAGGTTATTCACGTGCATTGCTTTTTGGTGCCTTTAAATAACAGAAACTGCTTCAATACGAAGGCAGCGACCGAGCCTTCAGGCTCCCACCACATCCTGCTTAGGGGGAAGTCCTCGGAGAGCTGCTCTTACCAAAACCTCACATTTGAAGGCTGAAACCCCATTTCTGCTGCCTTGCTACCTTCAGTGTGTGAACTCAAACAGAACACACCACTCTCGGGTGCGTTAGGCACCCACTATAGGGATAAGCCTTGGACAAGAGAACAGGCACCGGCTTCGGTTGACTACACAAGCAAAACGAAGCTGAGATCCAACTGGGATGGAGGAGAGCAGGAATGCAGCCATCGAGTGCTTTGGAGTGGCAGAGTCCTTTCATGCTCCTCAAGCAACGGGAAGAAGAGGTGCTGTCCTTGCAGCAGGACCTTCCCCAGGGATGCGGTGCTGGCGGTCAAGAGAGGCACTTCTAGCCTTCACCCTCTCAAACCTCTTTGGCAGCAGCTCAGTGTCAGTAAAGGACAGTAAATCCAGTCACAACTGCATCTCGTCCCCATTCACCCCCCAGACTAAGAGCCAGGCACCTTAGTTTTTAATGGGTAAGCATCTCAGTGTATCGGTAGTGCAGTTGTTTTGGGCAAGCATCCCCACTATTGGGTCTACTTTCAGCACGTCCTTCCGTTTACAATTATCCTACAAACAACATCTTGGTTTCCATCAGCTGTGTTTGGTTCAAAGTGGATGAATTCAGTCACTCCGGTCCAATAAACCCCCAAATGAGGAAAATCCTCCTGTTCCTCCATCAAGGAATTCAGAGGCTGGAAGCAGGATGCGCTCCAGCCCAGCTCTGCGGTTTAAAGAAGCTCTCAAGAATGATCCTCCAGGACCTCACACTTTGGGAATGATTCAAAGCCCCCGAGCTCTCAGCTGACAAGGGAGGAGGATGGGATTTATCTACGTGGGAGATGAAGGGAGGGCACACGAGGGGTTGAAACACACAGAGCTCTGCAGAGAGCCACCAAACAGCTCTGCAACTGCCACGAATCCCTGACGTTCAACCTGCACATGGGAACTAGAGGCAAAATGCTGCCCACGGCTTCACAGCACCCATGCAACCTCCACAGTGTGATGATCAGACAGCAAGGGAAACCGAAGAGTTCACAGATCCCCTTGATGCCAGGGCTACACAGGCTTCTTGTGCCAACTGGAACAAGCACTTACCTTGGGTTTGCGGCACGTACGGAGCCAGAAGCTTCGCTCTCTTCTTCTCATACCCCTTTTGCGTGATGTCCCCTAAAAGCAAGGCAAGAAAACTCCATTTAGCCATGTGGTGGTTTTCAGGTTGAGGTTTGTCTGCTTTTCCTTTCAGTCCCACCTAACTACAGCAGTGCAGCTGGGGAAGAAAACCTGAAGCCAAAGAAATGCGAGCACATCACGCTTTCAAAGCCGCCATGCTATGGAACACCAAACTTTCCCTTGGGATCAGGGATAGGCACTATTTAAATGCAGTAATTTGAATCAGAACAGCTATCTAAATGCAATATCAAAGCGATGGAATCCTAAAAAGGGAGTGCATGAAAATATTCTAGAACCACAAAGCCAGTTTATGCTAACAAAAGGGAGTAATTCCCAAACAAGAAAGCAAAGGGGAAGTGCAGATCCAGAGCCTGGTCCTGAACTGTTTAAGGCACCTCTGAATACCAAGCAAGGATGAACAGAGGCAGCTTCTAGACTGCCGCCCAGCAGCACGACCTATGATCCAGAGCATCACGTCTGTTTGACACTCGGTGAATACTGAAGGGGTTGTGGGTTTATTAACCTGGTAGGAGCTGTAATCCCACTCTTGTGCCTGCTGGGAGAAGCCTGCAGCAGATGCTCCATAGAAGCAAAAACAAGAAGAAGAAGACAAGAAGCGTGAGGCAAGCAGCAGGAAACTCTCCCCTTCCTTGCAAACCTGATGTGATCCTGGAGATGGACCATCTGCCTCCTGCCTTTTCTCACATCACACCCACAACAAAGACTGAAACCTGACGGGATTACCTTAAAAAGCCCTGCAGTGATTTAAGCCTTTCTGCAGCCTGAGCTGCACTTGCAACCCTTCGACTGGAAGCGACCGAACGCACGTACCACACCTGAACCATTTGGTATTGCTCACCAAATAAGCCCACGTCTGTGGTACAAGAAAGCAGGGATCACCAACAGCACGCATGCTTTGCTATGAGCCTGATCACTGCATGACACTGAGCAGCACAGGCCACTGGACCTGCTGCTGCCATACAGCATCCTGCTGCCAGACACATCCAGCCCGGTCTGGAGGCCACAGCAGGAAAGGTGATTAAAGGGCTTAGGCTCTAAGGCTCTGAACAAACCCAGTGTCTCTGCTAAAACGCTGCACCTAACGGCCCCCCTTTGGTTATGAAGGTGACTCTGCAGCACTGACATGGGTGCAGAGGGAACGCAGGACGGGAGGACAGGCAGACGCGAGCATCACCTGAACGGCCCGGGCTGAGCTGCCGGGGCCGGGTACCCGCGGGGCTCGGCGGAGGGAGGGCACCGGCACACAACGTTTTACCTCCCTCCTGCCCCACTGAGCTTGAGGCAGGCGCCAGCAAGCCCGAACAAAGCCAGCAGCTCAAAATGAGCCCGTCCACGGAGCGCTGGAAACGCCAAGCCAAGCGTTCATGTTGCATGCATGTACTGGCTGCAATACACCGCTCGGGAGGCAGGTACGCACACCTTCACAAAGAGAGCGCCGCACGGACTCAGCGCCGGCAGGGTAACATCCTGAGCCACCAAACCCATCGGCTGCCCCGAGCTTTGCCTCTCCATCTTCTCCAATGCCCCCCACTGGCTCCTTTGGGTGGCAGGAGGGCAGGAAACCCCGACCCGCGCAGGGCTTGTGCCTTGTTGAGGTTTGTCTGCAGCTTGTTATTGGGTGCTTCATTTCTCCACCAAGCTCAATGGGGGGCTCATGACACCGGTGGTTACCCACCACACGCAAGGAAACACTTGCCACAAAGCTCTTGGAATTACTAAGGAACCCCAGGATGCTCTGAACAAACACCGGCGCTTTCAGTTGAAGTGCTATGGCATCCTATGGCTCCATGCACTGGAATTCTCTCTGACCACTCATTCCACACTAATATCCTACTAAAGCAAACCCATCCTCATGGGAGTGCAGGCATCCTGGCTCACAGGCTTGCAATTGGGAGCTTAAAGCTGAGGGGAGATAGGACTGAGAGCCAAAAAGGTAACAGAAGGCTCTCCCTAAGGAAGTGTGTGTGTAGCTATGGGTGACAGGCCTCAAATTAGGATCTGATTACTACAACCACAAGAGTTACACCCAAAAATGACACCTCCAGTCCTGGAAGTGAGCGTCCCTTTAATGCACTGCACGAGTGGGGTGAATTTAGTGGGTAAAGCCTCTTCTCTCTAGTCATCCGTAGTCCAAATCAAAGCACAGAATCACCATGGGAGAGGTTTTCTCGCCCCCATCCCTTCCCTGCTTATCTCCAGGAAATGGAAAAGCCTGGATCCGAACAGAAATGCCGACTTCCTCACCAAGGCCCATAAATCACAGCAACAGGAAGAGCACCAAGACAATGGGACTGGCAACCCCGAGAGCCATTCACTCCTACTACATAAACCCGGTAACTCCTCAACCCCGCTGCCATAAACTGATGCCTTGGGATGCTTGGTGGGCCGAGTTCCTCCAGGTACCCGAAAAACCAAGCCCAGAACCACAACCCCTCTCTGCGCAGACACGAGATGCAGCGTCGCAACGAAAGCACACGAGAGCTGCAAACACAGCTTGAAAACGGTGCCTTCGCTCGTTCTTTCCTAGGAAAGAAATGACGAACGCGAGCACTGCGCAGCTCTTCTGGCCCTCTCCCAGCTCCAACTGCTTCTGCTCCCTCGCAGTCTGTATTTAACCGTACCCTAGTGATGGCTGGGCCCTGCTAAGGAAGTGGGATGCACCTCAGAAGAAAGCACAGCCTCAGCATCACTTCAGTCAAGACCCTTTTGCCACCAGGACCCTTGCGTGCCGTGATTTTAACTCCTGTCTCCCAATGTGTTCTCAGGCATCGTCACAGGGTTGGGTTTGTGTTTCTAAAGCCAAGCTGCCGAGGACCAGGCTCCCCTTCCTTCCTGCCAGCTCCATGGCAATGACAGCAACCGGCAGCTCAGGTGCAGCAGCATCTTCAGCTCCCACAGGGCCCCGGTGCAGGCTGCGCGCTCACACAGCCCATCCCCAGCACCACCACCCTGCTCAGCACCTCCGTGCCATTTGCTCCCTGTGACCCACTCAGTGTTCTTGCATCCCAAAGGCAAAGCTCCGCTGCTGACAGAGGGTAACTCGCCCCAACGCATGAGAAACGTGCTCCTGCAGAGCCACCAGCTCAGTTTTCCTGCTCATTGGATGGAGCAGCTTCCCAGAGCAAGCTTCCTGGCACCAGCACTGCTTTGCTCCAGGAATCCCTCACCTTGCTGTGCATCACCCACACCATTCCCCCCCCACTTTCAACCCTCTTCCCCCTATTTCATCTGTTCTCTCCACAGCCTGAAAAGAAGGATTTCAAGACACCCTCAAGACACAGCTGGCCTTGCAAACAGGCAAGAGTGGATTCAGCATAGGGAACAACTCCGGATTGATGGTCTGCAGAGACAAGTTCAACTGGGGAGCAGCTTTTCCCTGCCTTGGAATGCCCTGACTGCAGACACCGTGGTGATGAAATCCAGGAGCTCTGCGTAACCAGAATTCCCTAGGGAACACAGGCCAGAGTGGATCCTGAGCTTCCTTTTCCCTGGGATTCCCCCAGTTCCTTGGGAGGAAATGAGAACTGATCCTCCCCACGCAAACCCCATCCGGATGCTCCGACCACGGCGAGTGCAAGAGACGGCCACAAACAGAGGGGTCTGGGCGTACCCTGAGCAGGAGGAAGCCTGGGGAGCTGCTGCCCTTAGCCTGGAGGTTCCACCTACACCCAAATGAGGGGAGGGAGAAGCTGAGAGCCCCAGGCTCGCCGCCCTGTGACGCCAGGCTGCTTTTCAGCAATTAGAGATGCTCACCTCCTTCCAGCCCGCGGTGCTCCATCAGCGCAAGGTGGTAACACCAGCTAATCCTGCTACGCGCAGACAACGCTCCTCTTTCAACATCCTCGCTCCCCTTCCCTCCCCCTGGAAGGAGCACGCTGATTCATTTACTGTCCAACAAAACCATCATTAACTCCAGAGGAGGAATCCAGGCGAACGATCACGTAGCGCACAGCATCTCCCCAGCAAAGCCTCCAAAGGAGGCAAATCGGGAAGCTTAGGATTGCGGCTGGGAAAACAAAGGTTTCTGGGCTTAAAACCATCACGCAACGGTGATGTTGCCAGGAGTTTATAGGGATGGAGAATGGTGGAAACGGCTCCGTCAGCCCCCAAACACAGGCAGCTTGTCTAAGAGCAATAGGATTGCAACAAAGAGAATATCGACTCTGTTAGCCCCACTGCATCTGTGTTTTAGGTCTCACCCCTGTAATGACCTGGCCTTTCTTGCCCACTCCCCTGCTTCACCTCAAGGCACACGGCAGGCATCATCTCCCCCTACGTTTATCACCCCAAACTCCTGCTGAAGGAGCACAGCCCAAAAGGGCTTGGTTTGGGCTTTCCTGCCCTTGGCCAGAAGCAGGCACCAAACTGCTGGCAATGAAATGCAACTGGAAGTCCCCAACGTTCTTTTGTTGCATGCCGCTTCCACACAGGGTCCGTGAGTGGGCCTGAAGCGTTAGGGGGCACGGTTGGGAGGTCCAAAATGGGGAAGGAAGGCACTTCAACCCTTAGGACTGGCTCTGCTATGGCCTAGGCAGGAAACAGGCATCAAACCCATCAGCGCAGCACAGCACATAGCTAAGAACTTGTTGTTGCCACGCATTCATGTACCTGCAGGTCACTGCCACCTTTCTTCTGTCTCCTGCATGGTTGACAACTTCCAGGCATCCTGCGCTCCCCCCGCGTGGCATCAGCAACCCCAAAGCCAACCCTGGAACCCTTCAGCAAGGGCTGGGTGCTCAGGCAGACCCTACCTGCTCAATGCTCTCGCGCTCCTCACGCTCTTTGCCTGGGACTCCAGCACAGAAGCCGTGTTTGGAACAAGTTCAGACAATTGCCTCTTTCTGTCTGAGGCCAAACGATGACGCAGCCTCAAAGATCCCCTCCTCCTTCCTTTGGCTGAAGCCGTCTGGCAGGTTTCCTCCTTGAAGACAACACCAAAGCCTGCACCGCGGTGCCCTCCGGAACCAAGGCACTGACTCCTCGAAAGGAAGCCTTCCTCGCTCCGTGCATCACCAGAACACCCCAAGAGAAACAGAAGAGGTTTGTGCTTTGCACTTTCCCTTTAACAGCACCATCCTGTTCCCGTTAAGAACACGAAAAGCACCCGGCGAGTCTTACAAAGCTGTGTTTGTTAAGCACCAGCATTATCCTGCTGCAGCTTCAGTACCAAAAGCTTCACAGACAGATCAGCTCCACATTAATTCCTATACACACAACAAGCCTTCTTGGCTCCAGCACTGCGGGGGCTCTGTTCCACACTTCCCAAACTCCTTTTCAAAAGGCTTATAGATGTTGCTTGACCAACCTAGAACTATTGTAATCTCAACAGGGACTGTTTCAGGAGAACACGAGTCAAGGTTGGGTTTTGCTCCGTGTCATTTAAGGTCACGGCATCACAAATCACTGCGTGCCTTAAACCTTGGGACGTGTTTTGTTGTTCCACCTTTAAACAATCAACCCAACTATCGGAACTATACTGAAAATCCCTTTAGACCAGTACTTGAGAGCTGCGGATGATCCACTGCCCTCCAGTCACCCGTGTGGGCCCATGCATTACAGGTGCCAACCGGGTGAGCTAAGGACAGATTCAGCCTTCTTTGTGTGCATGGGCAAGGGGTGACCCATGACAAGGAGATGTCACCAGATCAATTGTACCTGAAGGACCCCCCCTTCCCCATAAGAAAAGACACTGTAAAGAAAAGAGCCTCTTGTCCATGTACGACACTGGTGTTGGGTCTTCTGTTCATAGCAGACAGGACGTCCTCACTCGTGACTGTGCGTGGTTCACGCCCCATCGATGTGACCCCGGTGTTCTCAGCTTCTTCAAAGCAGCTCAAATGAGCACGGAGCCACGCTTCAAGCCATACCTGGAGCTCATCTGCATGGAGGAGCCGAGAGGCCAGAAGCACTTTGCCTTTCAGATGCTCACCTGGGATAACAGGATGCGTTGGGCCTCAGCAACTCAACTCATGCTATCGGTGAGCAACACCCACCTTTACCACAGGTAAAATGCCCAAACCCCCTTCAAACCTTGAAATACATCACTAAATTCTGTTGATAACCCTGCTAAACACAGGCCCTGCTGGCTGCTCCTAATACCTGCAAAATACTATCACTGAACACCAACTTTATGTGAGATATTGCTAAGTACGGGTGTGTAAATCTGACATGTTGTCCAGAAAAGCAACACATGCACATCAATAGCTTAATCCCTTATAAAAATAACAAATCTTGCATGAAACCCCATTGTGGGGGGGGGAATCTTTTAAATAGCAACAGCTTGGCATAGGGAAAAAAAAGGCATTTTCCATTCTGAATGCTCCAAAGGGCACCAACCCAAGGCTTTGTCACCAATAGGGTTTTACAAAATCTATGCAAGAGAGATATTTGCATCTATTTTTAATAAGGAGTCAATGAGAAGAATGTGAACGTAGACATAGGAGCACCGATCAGCGTTTATCCTAGTCCTGCATCAGAACAACGCACTGGAATAACACCTGTCCATAATACCCACAGCCTGCGCTGAGTAAAGCCAGGCACCTCACAGGGCATTTACAGCCTCCAGATGAAGTGATTCTGCCCTGAATAACAGCAGAAAATCACAGCTCTTCACTGCTCAGACCAAAGACACAAACCTACCCCTCTCCCATGGGACCGAACACTAAGGTTTCCCAGGATATGACTAAACTCCGTGCAAGGGAAACAGCCCCGTGACTCAGCACTTGCTCCGTAGGCAGGTAAATCACTGCCTCCCTTAAGGCAGACACTGATTTATCAGGGTGGTGAGCGCTGAGAAGCTTCCATCCGGCCCTGCTCCGAGCCCCTGCGCACAGCGAGCACCTCCTCCAGGAGACAGGCTGGCACGGGCAGATGGTTTTCCACATCCAGGCTGGTTTTAGTGCAGGGATCAAAACAGAACCAGAGCCACGCAGGCACCCAACGAGAGCCCCCTATCCTGCTGCGGGGTGCTTCGGCACACGTACACAGCCACCCACAGCTCCAAAGGCTAACGGTGTTTTCCCTTGGGTTTACCAAGATTCCTGTCACTCATCCCTTCCTGGCTCTCGGATGCCAAAACTTGGTCATTCTCTTGAAACTTTGATTTTCCTAACCTAAGCCAACTGCTCCTTGCTGGTAACTCCTCCAAACCCGACACCACGGCAATACCTTTGGCAAACCCATCCACAAGAGCAATTTGGATGCGCAGCCCGTTCCAGTCCAGCTGTACCTGAAGTTACTTTGTGTAATTAAATCCCAGGCTCTTGAATTAGATGGAAGAACGGGAGAAGAAAGAGTTAAGAGCAATTATTCCCTTATCTATTGATCAAGCACACTGCTCACACAAGGGATTCAGGCATGGGAATGCAACTCTGACCTTCCCTTAAACACAGTGTTAACAGCACTAACCTAGTTGGCACCTCACACCGCACAGTAGCACAGTAATTATGTATTTCCAGATGGGAAAATGCTATTCCAAATCAGAGTGGGATGAGCACAAAGATTATCCATGATGAAACAAAGGAAGGCATCTTGCTGAAAGCGCTGGCACCTCAAAGCTTGCTCCCCAAACAAAAGTAAAAGAGAAGTAAAACCAATTGGAATCCAAACAGCAGAGGGGAGGCATCGAGCGGGCCGGGTTTCCCCACGTGCCAAAGGGGCAGCCCCAAGTGTGTCTTCATAAGGATGTCACCCCCAATTCCAGAGCCAGAAACAAGAGCCCAGGGCGATGCCTGCTCAAAACACGCTGCTTTTCCCTCAGCCCTGAAACCTGAAACACAAATCACAGCCATCTGAGAGCAGCACCGAGCACCTCCTCTAGGGCAGCTCCCGTTAAACGGCCCCATAACAGGGTCCCATTACTCCAATTAAAGCAATACCACTGTTAACCTTCTACCCAGCCTCAAATCAGTGCGCGCCACTTGGCACCTCACCGGCTGAGCTCCCACCAAACTGCAGGGCTCCTGACAAAGGGGCTGCCCGCAGGCAGCCTCCAGCAGCAGCCCCAGGAGCTCTGCTGCTTGCTTCGTACAGCCTGGCCAGTGGGAACCAGAGCACCTCGTTAAAGTGATCCTGCCCCTCTGCTCTGCTCTCGGGAGACCTCACCTGGAGCACTGGGTGCAGTTCTGGGGTCCTCAGCATGAAAAGGACATGGAACTGTTGGAACGAGTCCAGAGGAGGCCACGAGGATGAGCAGGGACTGGAGCACCTCCTGTATGGAGACAGGCTGAGGAAGTTGGGGCTGTTCAGCCTGGAGCTGCATGGAGACCTCAGAGCAGCTTCCAGTATCTGAAGGGGGCTATAGGGATGCTGGGGAGGGACTCTTCATTAGGGACTGTAGTGACAGGACAAGGGGTAACGGGTTCAAACTGAAACAGGGGAAGTTTAGATTGGATCTAAGGAGGAAATTCTTTGCTGTGAGGGTGCTGAGGCACTGGAATGGGTTGCCCAGGGAGGTTGGGAATGCTCCATCCCTGGCAGTGTTCAAGGCCAGGTTGGACAGAGCCTTGGGTGAGATGGTTTAGTGTGAGGTGTCCCTGCCCATGGCAAGGGGTTGGAACTGGATGATCTTCAGGTCCTTTCCAGCCCTAACTATTCTATGATTCTATGATTCTAAATCTGCACGTGTGCATCCCAAACACAGTTCTAGAACCCCAGCCTGTGCCCAGCTCAAAGGGATGATGCCCCATAGAGCAACCCTTGCTGCGCAGAGGAGCACAGGCTCCTCTATGCAGAGCCCAGGCTATCTTTTCTGCACTGAAGAGTCCAACCCATTCAAGCTGGTTAAAGCTTGGCAAACCAGGTTTAAATAGAATGGGCAGAAGAAGAATGCACTGTGCAGCACGGCACAAGCAGCAGGTTTCAGTACAGGCTGTGTTAAGCTCTTGGTTCCATTTACATCAGCAACCATGGCTTCTTGAGGCATTCCAGTGCTAAGGAAACCACGCTGGCACATCCCCAGCAAGCCTAAGAAACCCCACTATTGTGTCAGCTGCAAGGCTCTTCACAAGCAAGATCAGGCGAGGAGTGACTTCTGCGCAGGGCTCTTTCAGCAGGCGAAAGGAGAGGCAGCATCTGCTTCAGAAGCGCTTTGTTCCGAGGCTGGAGAGCAGGATGCGGCCAAGATCCTGATGTGAAAGCCTTCAAGCTGGGTGGCACATCAAAGTAACGGGCTAAAGGCACCGTTAGCAGCAAACATGAGACCCTCACAGCACTGCTCAGCTGCGTGCTGGGAATCCACCCCACTTACTGAACACAGCCACTCCAGGGAAGGCAGGCACCTCTGCCTGCAAATCAGTGCCTCCCCATTCTGCCCACTACTAGCCCTTTGAAGAGCATGACATCCAGCTTGTGGTACCAAGCGGGCCTTGCGCTCTCTGCCTTCAAGCAGAACCCCCGTGCTACGCTCAGTAAGAGAAGGAATGGTCAGTGTGTTTGCTGGCCTCGTTATGCAGGATATTACAGTACCAGACAGCCCTTCTGATCCTTCCAAAACACATGGATTCTTCTTGCCTTGTGTCCATCCCCAGGACAAAAAAAAACCCTTTCAACACTGGCACCAGTGGACCTCGGAAACAAACAGGCTCAAGAGAAAGAAAGGTCTTATTGAACAAGCTGCCTCCAAACCCACAATTACAACTTGCACTGTGTTTTCCTACCGTGGCCTCTCCAAGGGTGCAGTCTCCCCCCTTTCCAACTCAAATAAACGCAGTTCTCAAATGTCTTACTTGTGGAGGGAAGGAGGTGGGGAGAAATCAGGATTATTTAAGAGCACCCAGTCAGCAACTTGACCAAAAGGACCGCAAACAGAAGGAACAAAAGAGCTTGCAGAAAAGATATTGCAGGTACAGATGTGGTTTAGGTTGGGAACTTCAGTCTCTGACAGCAAATTGAGACCGGGATGCTTTACAATACACTTCCATAGTACTGTGTGCCCATTGCAGACCTTGTCCCCACATCCTTGGTAAAAAGCTGCTCCTGAGAGCATGTTTTCTCTTCCAGCCTCCCCATAAGCAAGCTCCACAAGAGGAAATGCCTCTCTTGTTAGTTTTCCACTGGTGCAAAATAAAGGAGAAGGGACCCGCGGAGCAATCACAGCCAATGACTCCCAACCACCTCGCTGGAGTCTCGGTGAGTGGGGAACTGAGGCTCCCAGCAACACACAAACAGGATGCCACAAAGCTCTGGACAATCACTGCTCTGTCTGTGCAGTAACTGCAGTCTCTGCAGTGGTTTAGAGGGGCTCAGCAAACATCAACATCATCTCAATTCCTCCCTAGTCCTGCTCCACCTGGGCCTGTAAAGCTGCCGTAGGACTCAGCATCCTGCTCCTCTCCCTCCCAAAGGCAGCAGACTCCTCTCAGCAGGGCAATGGCCACTTCTGGCGTGGGCTGATGGACACACAGAAGTAATTCCTCTTGGAAAAGCAAAGGAGACAGATTAAAGCCCAATAATGTCAGTGACAGCAGCCTCGGGAAGAGCAGATGGGACAGCTTCCAGCAGCACTGTCTCCGCTGTAGAGGACTGCGGAACAGGGACTGGTCCTGCCACAACGCATCTGACACTTGTAACATTAATGAGCCAGGCCTCTAACTACACACAGGGGCTGAATAGGAATGAAAGAGGAAATGGGTTTTTCAGCTGGCACCTGGAATAAGGGCACAGCAAGCAAATACTGCTCCGCTGGCTAAGCAAACACCTCACTAGCATCACTGCGCGCATGGCTCCACGGGATTCTGACACTGCTGCACTCTGTTCCCAGGCAGGGCTGGGACTTTTGATGCAGTGGAAATAAAGTCACTGGGGTTTATTTACAATAAAAAGGGCAGAAAATACACACGTTCCTCTTGCAGCAGGTGAATTCAGCACTAAAGCTGCAGCTGAACAGCATCAACCCCAGCCTGATGCTAGGGCACAAAGCACAGCCATGAGCTTGGGTACCAAAGGCAGCTGCAGTGAGTGAGAAAACACCAACCGACCTCGAAGCTGGCTCCAAACGTTCTTCAGACCAAATGACCTCATGCCCTGGAAGGCACCGAACCTGCACCACATCTGCCCTGGTGTCCTGCGCTCTGCACTTGAGCAAGGGAAGAAGCCTGATGTCTACAGGTAAAACTTCCTGCTGTATTCGCACTGCCAAGCTGCAGTCTCTCCAAGATCAAATCTCCCCCCAAAATGGGTCCAAAACGATAAAGTATCATTTATATAAACGTCTGAACACCCAACAGCAGCGTATTAAACCCATTTCAGCCCTAACCAAGTGGACGCTGAACACTTCCTTGTCCCCACAACACCCACGTTGGCCCTGTGAAAGCAACGAGAGCAGTGATTTCTGTCACGGCACAAACACTGGGGCTTCACGAGGCCAGCATCAGAGCCTGGCTGTGGATGAAGCAGAGGGAGAACAAGCAGTGGTGGAGGCTCTTTGAAACCTGCTCACAGCACAGCTGAGCGCATCCATGTCCCTTCGCTCTGGAGTGATAACACACACCAGCCTTTATAGGCAAGAAGAAGCATTCCTTGGATGGGGTACAGTATTTGCTTGGCTGGACTCTAGCTGGAAGACAAGGAGGAACGGCTGGGTGCACTTCATGGTTGATGGCAAAGTTACTCACTGAACAGCGTGAGCTCCTTAGAGGCATTCCAGCCATAAATCAGAACCCAGAAAGCCACTTCCCGCATGGGAAGTGAATCAGAATGCTCTCTCAAGTTGTCCTCACAGGCACCACCGGAGGGAAGAAAGCCTGACAAATCTGCTAAAAGCCTCAAGAAGCCTCAATGAAATATTAATGCTCTGAAAATGATGAGGCCAGCACAAGTCTCCTTTGCCACTCCAGCTCTGCACAGCCCAGAGCAAGAGATGAAAGATTCCTTGCAAACACTGATGCCCAGATGGAACTCTGGATAAAGCAGAAAAACCCCAAGGCTGGAAGAGCAACAACCAGCAAAATGTGCTCCCAGTAAAGCAGTAACAGGAGTTAAGGGTTATAATGTCAGCAAAGCAAAGCAGAGGCACGAGGTTATCACCACTGCACCGCACTGGGCACGAAAACCCGTGCTGAAGATAAAGTTGGAATCACTCCCTCCAAAGTCCCCCTTTTTGATGTGTTCAGGAGGCCCAGCTTCAAGTGAGGTCCCTCCCTCAAGGAGGGATGCTCCCATAGGGCTGCCTTCCAGTAGTTTAGGGATGGTTGGGTTGGTGCCTTCTTGCGATGCTCCCTCATCTTTCAGTCACTTAACAGAGAACTCTCCCCATCGCCTCCAATGTGAGGATGTTTGGCTGGTCAGGCCTTAATAGCAACCTGGAATGACTTGCCAGAAGCTCCCAAAACCCTTTTAATTGACCGATGACATCCATTCATTTTAATGAGAGTGAGATCATATTTGCATGCTTGGTTCTGCAACACAAGGAAAGCAAAGGTGACTGCAGCTGCTCTCAGCAAGAGCCAATCTCCCTCCAAGGTGCAAGCAGAATCACTTTAAGTAACAAACTAATCTTTATTGCTTTATTTCTCATTAGCACTTAATTCTAACATTATTAGCCTGTGTTTATGGCCATGTAAAAGCCCAGGTAAACCCTCCAGCTTACTGCAAAGAAGCCTGAAGCGCTCATTCCTCTGCAGCGAGCACCACAGGGGATCATACAACACTGAAACAGCCCAGCATCACCTGGAAAAGCAAGCTGGGAATGGCAGAGGGTCTTCCCTTGGACTCCTTGGTGGGGACACAGTGATTATATCTGATTCCACATCACACCTGCTGTAATAAACCACGAGGAAGCCACAAACGACTGCAGGTGCAGGGGACAACTGCAGATGCTTGCGAGGCTGCTGCCTCAGCCCCACACCGTGACCTTGGCAAAGTGATTCCAGGACCGTGGCCTAATTTCACCTCTGTTTCAGCTGGTAAGGAGAAGGCAGGCACTTTCCAACCCTCTCCCTTTAGCTCAGTAACCGCAGGAGCCCCATCTCTTCTAAAGCCTGGAAACCCTACAGCATACTGTGGTCTGCCCCTCCAAAGAGCATCCTAACTGCAGTCTTGCTCCTCTGCCTTACAACCCAACCCAGTACCTGTGCTCTCTCCTGTTTGGCTCCAGCACGATTCAGTATCCCTCTCCAGTCCATTCTGCATCATTCTAAGTACTAGTTTCTATCCTCCTTGGTCACACTGTTAGGTTAATAGGGATTCTCCACCCCAGCACGTGCCAACGTGCCCAGCTCACCACTGAAGAGGGCAGAACTTCACATTCCCTTTCGTTTCTGCTGCAGATGACAAGATAAAAAGCAGTTGGACGTGAACCATCTGTTACTGGGCCTGATGGAGCCATAATCACCAGGTACCAACCGTGTCAAAGAACACTCCAGGATTCATCATCCCAGCGTCAGTGTCGTTATTAACAGGGAGATGCTTGGGTCTGTTTGATAAAATCCCATGTTCACAGCACGCTTTGCTTTCAACTCCAGCAATAGCAGCCCTTCTAGAGCAATGTGAAGGGCCCCAGACAGGGCTACACAACGTAAGGGGATGGAGCGGAGCAGGACCTGGTGACAGCACTGATTCCAGCCAATCTATTGGGCCAAGGAAGGGGAACTGAAGGGTTACAGAGAGCCTGCAAGCAGCAAAAGCTCTGGAAAAGGAGGAGTGCAGGCAAGAGGCACTGGTTTGGACTGAGGCCCTGGGATTTGTTCGGGAAGGCTTGCCTGCTGACTCCATATGGTTCATGTAAGGAGAACCTGTGCCATGCAGTGCAAGTCTCCTGAGAGAAATGATGCTGTGTGGGAAAGAAAGCAACCGCTTCTCATTACCCCTTGTACAACGGGCTCATTTCAGTCCTCTGCGGCATGATACCTGCAGCAAATTCCCTGTGCACACACAGGATTGACTACTAAAAGAGGGGAAAACCCCAACCTAGTGCAGAAATGCAGCCTGCCAGAGTCAAGCACTACACAGACAGCACTGTGTCTGCAGCTTATGAGCTGTAAATCACTCCAAGATCGTTCCCTGCAGGCAGAAGGGACCTGGCAGAGCGGCTCGGATCTGACAGTGCCCGTTTCTAACCTGCTTCTATTTTGCTCCCGGAGCTTGTGTCTCCCCTTTATTCCAGCCCCCGGCAAGCTGAGGAGGAGGAAGTCATCCCACGGAGGAACCAGCCATCCCGGGGGCAAGGCAGCAGAGCCATCCCCTTCCCTGTGATCAGCACGAAGCCGCTTCAGTCAGAGACCGGTTCTGAGAGCTCCTTTGCTGGTGGTTTGGTTGCAGCAGGGGGGTTAAGAGCTGCAGTGACAGACCCGAGGAACCCAGTGCAAGATCTCAGCCTCCAAACGCAAGCACCAGGACCCGAGGAGCTAATGCGGGCTGACACGCAGAAGTGTGCAATCATTTCCAGGCGGCTGCCTTCATCTTCTTTACATAGGAGGCCAAGGAAGCCCCCGGGGCTGTACCAGTGCCTAAATGGGCGCAGGTTTCCTTTAGTCTCTAACAAAGGCTTCAAGCACTTGGCGAGCTGCCCCAGCCTCTTCGCATGTGCCTCCATCCCCAGGTAGCGCAGAGCAGCTCGGGACGCGCGCCCTGCACAAGGCAAGAGCTGAAGGAAACCCAGGTCAGCTTTTCCCCTCTGTGGGGTAACTCCCTGGAACAACCAGCAGAGCCTTTGCCATTTACGTATCTGACAGCAGGTACCACTCAAGGCTCACACATGAACTGGTTTAGTGAGTTACGAGGAGAGATGCTGCCTGCAGCTGCTTGGGGCAGGATGTGCTGGAGGAGCAGAAATCTGCCTTTCAACCAGGAATCTATGAGACAGCTTCAAACGATCCCTTTGAGAGGTGGAAACCATCCAGCAAAGGCCAGCTCGCTCCAGTGGGGAGGCCTTCTGTCACACTGCACCCACAGCAAAGCCAACGTGGTCTTGATAGCAGAATGACAGAGCAGAGCCAGCTCTTCCGTGTCCTGCATCTCTCCACTTCCATCCTCCCTTTCTTGGACCGTCCGCAGGGCATCCTCTCCTCATGGCAAGTATTCCCCCGCAATCTGTTCTGTTTATTAAGCCTGTCAGCTCCTCAATCCACATCCCTGAACCAGCACAAGCCAGAGGTGGTCTCTTCGCACGGCAGAGCACCAGAAAACAGCACACACGCTCCGGGCTGTATCGCTGCCAGATCCTCCCTAAACTGAAGCCAGATTCAATGCTAACAGAAGACTTAGTTACTCCTTCCGCAGTTCTCCACACCAAGTCTTCCCTTTTAGCCTCCTTGTCCAGCTCAGCTGTGTCTGTGCTGGAAGAGGAGCGTGCCTGCAGTGCTGCACAACACCTCCGTGCCCTTCCCGTTGCTTCATGGCTCACAGGAGGGTGCTCTGTCACCTCAAACACGAGAACATCAACGGTGATGTTACAGCACCCTGCGTGACATGGAGAACCCAGTCAGCATCACTTACCTCACCTCACATCCTCCCGCTCCTGTTGCTTCGCTGAACCCACCTACATCTCCACAAGGTGAACAAGGAGAAGCATCACCTTCGCTGCAGACTCCATGTGGATGGAGGAGAGGGAACCTCCATAAACCAGCGCCTGCAGGGCTCTGCCCTTCTCCATCAGGTTCAACACAAGCAATTGCCTTCACACCGCACACTGCAACCCTTTCAGGCCAAGAAGGATGAGTGCAGGTGAGCTGCATGAGACAAACCTCTACAGCTCTTTCCAGCCAGCCCAAAGGAGAGCAGTCAGTCCAGAAGAACAACGCAAAGCAAATGGGACGTGCTTGGATGAGAACCAAGAAACCAGCCCTAACCTCTTAAAAAGCCTTTGGACTCAGTGAGAGCCACACTCAGCAGAGCAGGCTTCAGTCCCCCTTTACAGGAGCTCCAAGAGTCAGAATCAGAGGGAGGAAGGAGAAAGGTCCAGATTTTCTTAAGTCTCATCTGAAAAAGAGCTTCATTCAGGTTAAACATCACCCTGAAAGAGGGAAGAAACAGGCACACGCTGGGTCTCACCCAGCGAGACACATGCCAGTGATCACAGTGCATCAAGCGTGGCTTTAATAGCTCCAAATGCTTTTCTCTCTGCCTTCCACGCTAGAAGCAGCCACTGCTAAGAGCGTTTTCCCAAAGCTCTGCCTCATGAACCAGGCTCTGACACACAAAAAGCCAAAGGGTCACGGCATCTTCCTGCCTGCTGCTCCAGCCAGGCGCTTCTGAAAGGCCCGTTGCGAAAGGAATTGCCTTGAAAACCTTCCAAGGAAACATTAACTCCAGGGCTTTGGGTTTCTGTGTGATGTGGGGGAAAGACGAGAGCAAATCAAGCACGCTCCGGCACCGGCATCCGTGCCCCTGGACGAGCCACGGCAACAGCGCCAAGTCTTCCATGCCAGTGATGAGGGGCCCCTACGTGGCTGCTACAGGCTGCAGGTTGAAAGCAGGACTTAACAAGTATCAAGGAGAGGGAGAACTACCCAGGAGAGCAATGTTTGCTCAAGGTTTCTAGGTGTGGCTGCAGCCATAATGGGATTATTTAGACCTGAGTCATTCGCTCTGTCTTCATCCAGGATTCTCCATCTTTGGGGCTCAATCGTTGACTTTTTGAATTCATAGAATCATGGAATGGGTTGGGTTGGAAAGGGCCTGAAGCTCATCCACTTCCAACCCCCTGCCATGGGCAGGGACACCTCACACTAAACCAGGTCACCCAAGGCTCTGTCCAACCCGGTCTTGAACACTGCCAGGGATGGAGCATTCCCAACCTCCCTGGGCAACCCATTCCAGTGCCTCAGCACCCTCACAGCAAAGAATTTCCTCCTTAGATCCAATCTAAACTTCCCCTGTTTCAGTTTGAACCCGTTACCCCTTGTCCTGTCACTGCAGTCCCTAATGAAGAGTCCCTCCCCAGCATCCCTATAGCCCCCTTCAGACACTGGAAGCTGCTCTGAGGTCTCCACGCAGCTTCTCTTCTCCAGGCTGAACAGCCCCAACTTCCTCAGCCTGTCTCCATACAGGAGGTGCTCCAGTCCCTGCTCATCCTCGTGGCCTCCTCTGGACTTGTTCCAACAGTTCCATGTCCTTTTTGTGTTGAGGACACCAGAACTGCACCCAATGCTCCAGGTGAGGTCTCACAAGAGCAGAGCAGAGGGTCAGGATCACCTCCTGGGACCTGCTGGTCACGCTCCTTGTGATGCACCCCAGGATACGGTTGCTTTCTGGGCTGTGAGCTCACACTGCAGGCAGCTCATGTTCATTTTCTCATCAACCAACACCCCCAAGTCCTTCTCCTTGGGCTGCTCTGAATCTCTTCTCTGCCCAACTCAGGCTGTTTCATGAAACACTTGGGGAATCCAAGCAGAGAGGAGGAATTCCACAGATCCACGTGGTTCCGGCCGTGTTCAACCAAAGCTTCCCATCCCCATCGCAGCTACACGTGAGACGACCTTCCCATGGGGAAGACCATGCAAACCCCCAGCACACTGCACAGGCTCCACCAAAGCCCTTCCTTTGAAGGGATAACGAAGCAGATCTGATGTGCACCAGCTCAGCTCAGCCCTGTGGCTTCCTGCCTGGGAGCTGGCAATCACACCACTTCCCCCTTTTCACTGCAGCAGCTTCCATCAGTACGGAGTTACAATGAGAATTGTTCTTCCTTTTAATCCCTAAGGGATCACTTCCAGCTTCTGCCCTAAGAATAACCCAGGTCTTGGTCTCCAAAGAGCATTTACATGAGGATTGACTATTGCGAGCCCTCCTTTTGGCTGGGACAAGCTTCAGCCCCGTGGTGCTCAGGGCTTTTTTCAGGCCTGCCATCACGTTTAGAGCTGTACCAAAATCACTTCTAATCTGATGACCTGCAAACGCCTTCACTGCTCATGAACTGAAGGAAAGGGGTCAGAACCTGAGGAAACAAAGCTTCTATTCCTAACGGTGCAATCAACATCCTAACGTTTCCTCATCCATCTCCTGATGGTTCAATCAAGCCCCCTCCACCTTGCCAAAGCCCACCCCTTTACACAGAGCAGAGGTGCCTGCGCTCTCCAAGATGGGAAGAAGAAGATGCTAAGAGGTGAGAGCACCAAAGGCTTTGCTATGGAGCCAGGGCTGCAGCTCTCCAGACACACCACAGGCACATAAACGCTTCCCTGCACCTCAGAGCCACGGGAAGGAGCCAGCAGCACCCTTCTCCTTTGCCAGACACAAAGAGCACTGCAAGAAGCCCTGCCTTTGGCCAGCCAAATACCATCAGTGCTCTGCTAGAACCACCCCTATGGGACACGGAACCATCTGCTACTGACTGCCACAAACGGAGCTCTTTTAGCAGGGGATTTCTCCTTAGAGTCAGTTAAGGGGGAAAAGAAGCCAAGAAAAAAGCCTGCTTTAATAAGCTGCAGCTCTGCTTATTCCTCTCCCAAAGCCACAGAGGATCAAGGACCTTTTATCTCCAGCTCGGATCACCTGACTCTGCTTCTCCTCTCCATCATAACCCCAGCCTGGAATGTGCTCTGTCACCTCCCAGCTCCTGGGAGCACCTCTCCTGTTCACCACGGTGCCAATGCACGTTGGGAGCAGGAGCAGCAGCACAAACCCACACCAGGCTCCCAGCTTGTCCTGCTGACAGCAAGGCAGAGGGGGAACCTTTCCAACTGTTCACTTTGCCCATACACCTTTATAGCCAGGAATTCCAAGGCCTCCTTCCCCTCTTTAGGGTTTCTTTTGGCTGGTCAGCTTATCCGCAATCACTGCTTCCAGAGAGGCACCCAAAGCAGGTAATTACAGTGATGGTGATGATGGAGAGCCAACCACCAAGCAGCCTTCATCAGGCCATCCCTACTGCCATACACGCTTTGCTGCTGTGTTGGTGAGCAAATTACAGCCTTTCCAGCCAAGGTGCTTCAGATTGGGATGCTTCTCCATGTCGGGGATTAATCAAGCACTCTAAATGAAGACTTGGTGCATTAAAGGTACAGGTGGGACAGGAGGCAACACAAACCCTCCTCTAACACATCCTCATCTGACTACCCTTTCTGGAAGGGTGGGAATGAGATCACACTTTGGGACAGGACCCGAAGCCACCCACACCTTCCAGCTCTCAATCTGGTGCTTTATCTGCTGCACCATTCCCACTTCAGGCCACATCCTTCCAAGTTAGGGCCAAGGAAATGCCCCGTCATCAGCTGGCTCGGATGCTCCGCGCAGCGCTCCTCAAGTCGTGGTGGCCCTCACGGTCTCCCCTTCCCACTCCCAGCAGCACAGCTCTACAGCCCACAGCCCATCCCTGCAGCAACGGCTCCTATGGAAAATCATGAGTGGGAAAAGGCTTATTCTTAGCTCCCTGTAATGGAATTCAGCAGCTGGGAAGGAGGAGATGTAGTACCACATGATGCTCAATTCCCAACAGAAGAGAGGGCTTTGTCTGCACTAGGGAGATGCATGGGGCTGCAGTGCCAGGAGAGGCAGGGATAAAGCCGGACATCCGACAGCAAATTCCCTGTGCTCCCAGAGAAACCCATTATAAACTTGCTTTGGAGGAACACCGATGTTGCTATTCCCAAGTAAGTTTTCTTCGTGCAGAGTAAGCTAAAATCGACCAACACCTCTTCTTTGCCAATAAAAAGATGGCTTAGTTTCCCAGCTCCTTTAGGATGAAGGCACCAGAACAATGCCCCTCTTAAGAAGGAAAGACAGGAAAAACATCCCAAACAACTCGTTTCCACTGCTGCACTTTAGACCTGATGTTTGACATTAGTCCTGATCCCAGAGGCAAAATGGGAGTGCTTTATTCACTAAGTCAAGCAGCTCCCACGGCTACAGCCATCCTCAATGGAATGCATTATTCCTGCATTAAAACATATGTTTTTCGAGGCAGCAAGCCATGAGAGAGATTACAGAAGACCTAATTTTATCAGGCAGGGATACAATTCTCCTGGTTGTTTTGGCTCCCTAGGGCCACGGGGCTGGGCAATGCAGGTTGCCTGACGGCTGGGGTACAACTCCGAGCGGCTCAGTTGCTGATCACTGAGGCAGGAACTCGCATCCTGGGCCCACAAGATGCACTCATGGACGCCCTGTGGGCTCCATCCCCATGGAATTCAAAGTCCAGAAGACCTGGTTTGGATCAGCAGTTCTCAAGTCAACACGCACTCAAAAAGGTTTCTGTTGGCAGAGAAGTGCTAAAACCTTAAGCAAGCTCTTTGGTTTTATCCTTCTTTTAATCTTTAAGGTATTTAATGTTGCCAAAACCTTCAGTTTTAAGCTCAAGTTACACTAAATAAACCAAGGTGCTCGCTCACACGAGCAGCAAGGAAAGTTAAGTCCCTGTTCCACTGCCTGTCTCTGGTATAAAGATAACCTCTGCTGCCTGTGCTTATGCTAAGCAGCGCTGCAGAAACTCTCCGCTTTGAAGCTGGAAACACAATGCAAGTTGATAGAAATAAGTGTTTTACTGCAAAAAGCATCCAAGGCCGGAGGAAGAACCCAGCCCTGGCAAACGTGCTCCGGAATGAGAATTCCAGGTGCGAGGCTTTTCCCAAGACTTCGCATCAAAACGCAACGGGAATATTGGTGGAGCAGATGGAATGCTGCTGCCTGCAGAGCATCCGTTAGCTATAAATCACTGCTTCCTCACACATGGTGCAAATGGAAGAGTCTTCCATTCTAATTAACAGGACGAGACATCCTGGCCTGGAGACTCTGCTCTGCTTCCGTAAGCTCCAAGGAAGATTTTGGACCGGATCGCCCTCAAACAGAGAAATGCTTCACTTCTTCTCTTAAGCCACAGCCATAAAAGCAACCGAGCAACTCGGAGAGAGATGCAGGAAATGCCTTTATAAAAGAGACACAGTTTGATGAAAGCCATCGGAAGCAGTTATCTGAACACTGCATTTGAACCAACTGCAAACAGGATCCGCCTGCACCGCTGGGACCCGTCACCAGGAGCTCCCTCCCTGCCTCTGAAACCTGCCCCTGAATAAACATGATAAATGCCACGAATAGAAAACTTCATGACCCAAACTACTCAGATAGAGGGAAGCAGGAAGGAAACCATCACCCTTTCCACCATGGTCCCCATGAACCAGAGACACGAGGACACACGCTGTCCTATGGAGCTCTGCTTGGACGCGGGATTGAATCTGGCTCCGCACGGCGACTGCTCCATCCATCACTTTTACTACTGAATATTTCATGCTAGAGAATTTAAAATAGCAACCTGAAGATCAGTTATGTAGGACACCACAAAGAGCAGCTTTAGCATGGAGGTGTCAGCCTAACTGGGCTGATTAACCTTTCCAGCCTGAGTAGCCAAATACCACCCAAAGAAGCACCAGAAACCATAAAGGACAAACCTGGCATCACTGCTACCACATGGCCCCCCCCACCCCACTGAGGAGAACTGGTTCCAACCCCAGCAAGGCTTCAGAGAAGCAACCAGGGAGGAGGTGGAGGACTCTCTTTAAAGCCTCTCATTCTCTCCTCTCCCCAAGGCAAAGGGGCAGAGCTGCAGCTTTTCATAATGGCCCCAGACTTGTCCCTTTTATACTTAGGAAATGGGGAGCAACACAGAAACATGCACATCCTTTACCCCTCCTCGTTGTTCCTTATTCTACCAGCTGGATGCTCCAAAACCTCTCCTTTTCTTCACGTGTACAGGCTCCAGCCTTGTCCCAACAGCAAAATCTACTCCCGTCTCCAATCCCTCCTCCTTCTCTCTGAACCATTAATGCCTTAAATCACCCTGCTTCGACCACCTGCATAGTAGAAACCCGTGAGCACCTTAGGGGCCTTGCCTGATGGCAGATCTGTTCCTCCTGGTCACCCCTTGAGCCGTGCTTCCTTTTCCTGTTGCGCAGCACCCACGTGCCTGCAGCGCACGCAGCGATACCCTCTGAAGAGAATGAAAGCTCTTACCAGAGCCTTTGTAAAGCCAGACAAGGCAGGATCACCTCTGAACACACACAGCTCCCCGTGACAGGCTCCAGAGGGAGGTTTCTGCATCTCAAAGCACTCGGAGCCACACGCAGAGGGCTCGGCAGATGCGGTACCCACCTGCAGCCGGTGAATGGAGGCAGCAGCACGAAAGCTTCCCCATGATTCCTCTTGCCCAACGCCAGACTCGTGGTTGAGACGCTGCCTAAACGCACAGAAGCCACCCCTAAGTCCTGCTGGCCCCAAAAGGATCGGATCCAACCGGCTCCTGTTTATGAGCCCTCCTTCAGCCTGGAGCCTCAGCTCCCCCCTGACCGGCGGGGAAGAACCTGAAGTGGAACCTTTCTGCTCACTCAGCAAAAGCCAGAGCGGGGTCTTGGGCGGGCAATCGCTTCCTTTGGCTCTTCCCTAATCTATTGGCGTGCTGTGCTGCAGCTCCTTCATCCATAGGGAAGGAAGATCCTCACCTACTTCGACAGGCGCCTGGCGAGGACGGAACGAGACCCGAACCCCGCAGCTGCTGAGAGAACAGAGGAATACCACGATTCCATAGGAGACTCTCAAGCCAAACAAAATAAAGGCTCTACCCACTTGCTGGAGCCGATGTGTTCTCTTCCAGGCAGGTTCTATCCTTCTTGGCTGCCCTTCAGGCCTGGGTTTCAGCTGTTTTGCTGATCCTGCGTTTTCCACGCGCGCCACCATCCTTGCTCTTCCTTCAGCCTCTCAAAACCCAAATACGAAGCTTTCCCCTGCAGGCAGAGCCTCGGGAGGGGACAATGAGCTTTAAAAGGAACACACAGAGGGGCACAAAGCCACTGCAACCCCCCCCTGAAATCGCAAATGTGTTTAACTGGAGGAGGGAACAGAAACCAGCTCCTCCTGCACGCACTGATGGCATAACCCTGCCCCATCACCACTGACACGATGCCCAAGGCCTCAACCACCAGGCAAATTCCTCTTTGTGACTAGGCAGAGCGTTCCCCACCCCTTACCTCGCACTTCCATAGGTATCCCAGCCCGAAGGTCGCTCCACAAACATCCCTTCCCTTGTTTAAAGCATCGGGCAAGGCAAACTGTCGTCAACCCAAACCCAGCAGCTAAATAAGCTCTTCCTGAGCGTGTTTCACCCTCTCAGACACAGGATGGCTTGGGATTCGTGCCCTGCTTCCAAAGCAAAGCCCTCAGCACCCCGCCATGGATGCTGCACCAAGAGAACAAACTCTGCCCCACCAGCAGCAGAGCAGTCTCGTAACGTGCGCTAAACCCGATGCAGTGAACGTGCTTAATGACAGCTCCATTAACATCGCTGTGATGAGCTTAACGTGAGAGGAGCTGCCTGAGAAAACCCTACGAGCACGCAGAGGTCCCCCAGGCTGGGTGCTGGGGTGCTTTAACACCAGGGTTTACAGGTGAATATGGGACAAAGAGAGCCATTTACCTCGTTCTGGGAGCTCCTCAGCACACAGGGCGAGCCCTGGAAGGAACAGCATCACATTGTGGATGCAGAGCCACCCGGACACACGGCTGCAGCTCAAGCCCAAAGGCATGGGGCTGAGCTCCCATGCACAAAGAGATGTAAAACTTGGGGGGGGAGTCTTCTTTAAAGTTAATATCCCTGGCAGTTGTGCTCATGAACAAGAAGCAGATGCAAATACAACCCCAGCCCTTCCCATCGTTAGGGATGCAGGATGTGGGTGGTACTGACTGATGAAGAAAAGCAGCAGAAAGAAAGAAAACACAAGTGGGAAAAGAGGGAAAACCTGAGTAATGATGAGCAGGTTCCAGGTTCACAGCTCCATGACCCAATTCACTGCTCAGCTTCAGTCCTTGTGCTTTCAACACTTAGAGGCTTACAACAACACTGGGCCCTTCCGTAAGGGAATGGGATGCCTCCATAACGTGCAGTGGGTAAGATTTGGGTATGACACACTTCCCATTGATGGAAGACAATGGGAATTCTTATCTACACTTCCAAATAACTGAGTTAGGCTCAAACCAGTCACTGAGGCCAAATAAAGACACACAATAAAGACTGAAATAATGCAGTCTGTGTTCACTAATAGCCACCATTTCTTGAAGCACACCCCACTGCTCTGCTCAGACACCTTACACGTACTCAGGAGCAGGGCTACTCTTACTTCCATGCTGACCACAGGGCTCCGTATGGAATACCCCAGGAATGGCAGAGGTATAATTTGCCCTGCTGTTCTGTCTGCACAGACTGCTCCTGAAGGAAGCCTCACCACTGCAAACTACAGCTCCTATTTTAAGCAGACATTAAACTAATCCCGCTCCATTCTGCATCCGACTTGCTGACACAGCAACTTTCCCAAGCAGAACGCCAGATAACATTTGAATACTGGATTTCCCCTATATTGTTAGGAGTTCTCTGCACCGTGCTGGGGAGCGTTAACAGAGCCCTGCACAGCAGAACTCACTGCTGGGACCAGCACCCAAGTTCTCCACGCCCTCAGCCTGCAGCCTCCAGCATCCGAAGGCATCTTCCAAACCCTATCCTGCCCATGGGATCGCACCTCAAGGACTGAGCACCTTGCTTCCTGCACGAGCTCCCTGCAGCTGCAGCTCCCCTCCTGTTCCAAAAGCAAGGTGTCTGCACCCAGAAGCATTTACACAGCAAACAGTTAAGCCCAGAGACAAATAAGGCTGCAATGAGAAGGCGGGGGAATAAAGGCTCAAGTGTTGTTATGGGGGCAACAACGAAGCAGCTCAACGTGAGGCACTGCTGCTGGTCCTAATGAAATGCTCCTATTCAGCGTTGTTTACTACGCACAGGCCCTGGCTCCAGTCAGTGGCACAATGCACACACACGCCTTCGAATCTGGGAGCTTAAGGCTCAAACTAGGGCGTATGTTTCAAGACCCATACGATGACGTTCCCGGGCTGACTCACTCAGCTCCTTTACAGGGCAGACCTCAGTTATCTCAGCACCAAGATACCATGGAAAATGTTTCCAAGAGGCCGGGGGCACAGCCACACAAAGTTCTATGGGATCATGGAGCGGGGGTGATAGAAAAAGTGATGTGAAGTTCAGCAGCCTGCCAGTATCTGAAGGGGGGCTATGGGGATGCTGGGGAGGGACTCTTCATTAGGGACTGCAGTGACAGGACAAGGGGTAACAGGTTCAAACTGAAACAGGGGAAGTTTAGAGTGGAACTAAAGAGGAAGTTCTTTGCTGTGAGGGTGCTGAGGCACTGGAATGGGTTGCCCAGGGAGGTTGGGAATGCTCCATCCCTGGCAGTGTTCAAGGCCAGGTCGGACAGAGCCTTGGGTGACCTGGTTTAGTGTGAGGTGTCCCTGCCCATGGCAGGGGGATGGAACTGGATGAGCTTCAGGCCCTTTCCAACCCAAACCATTCCATGATTTGCACAAACAAATCCATAAGATGCCCGAGGATTAAATCCACAAAGGGGGCGGTGGATTAAATATGCAGAGAATTCCTTACAGAACACAGAAAACTTCCCTCTTTAGCACTGAAGCTGAAGCTATTTGAGCAGCTTGTTAAAAATCAGCACCATATCACAGTTATTTTAGCAAAAAGATCTATTTTTGGTACGGGGTCAAACTCTAACGGGCTTTCGGTATCACCACTTCCATAAACTCCAAGCAAATGCTTAAAACCAACAGCAAATAGTAAAGAACACCCCCCAAAATCACGTCGTATTGCATTCGGAGCAACGGGAACGCTCTGCAGTTCTTTGTTAGCCTGGAGTACCCAGAACCAAACAGCAGACAATGTTATCCCTTCGGTTAAACGCGTACAGAAAACACATCTGAAAACAGCTGACAAAGGGAAAGAAAAGGGGAAATAAAAGCTAATGTTAAAGTTTGCCTACAAACGAGTTAAGAAAGCACCACCAAGGCCTCCCCATAAACCACATCCAAGCAGCACTGCGAGCAATGGGGGGCTGCCAGCCCCCAGCTCAGGGAATGAAGCCCCGCTCTTGGCTTCAGTCAATGGCCTCCGTACACACTGCAGGTGCTGGGGCAAAGAGAGGATGAAGACGGATGCGACCACGGCTTGATTCTGCCTCGGGTTTCGTACTCAGTGGGAGCACAGCGCGAGCCCTCCCATGCTGATGGCACCAAGCTCCGTGCCCTGATGGAGGGTAAATCAAAGCAATGCAAAACAGCGCTACCTGCTCTGCAGCCTTCACCCTCGGATTCATCCCTCGGGCTCCGTGGGGAGGGGGGTTATGGGGGTTTATAACAACGCGATACCGAGAGCCGCAGTTTGAGCCCTCAGAAACAAAGCCGGACCCATGCAGAGGAGGCACCAGCACAAAACCCCCTCCGGAACACGCAGGCTCTGTCCCGGTGATGGCCCCGCAACAGAACTCGGCCACGAAGTGGAAACGGCTCCGGCTTCACTGCGTACCCCAGGTTCCTCCGTCCGCCCGTCCCCCCCAGCCCCACCGCCTGCCCCCCAGGCTCCCTCCCTCCCGCTCCGCATCCTTCAGCTTAGAAACTACCGGGAAAGGGCCACAAGAAGCAAAGCCCCATTGAGGGGGTGTCCCCCCCCCCAACCCCAGCCCAGCCCCGACGGCAGCCCCCGCACCGCCGGCCCCCGAGCCCCATTCCCGGCCTCCTCACACCCAGCCCCCCCCCCCCCGGCCGCACACCCCGGGCCTCCTCTCCCTTCAGCCCCCCTCCACCCTCACCGCCTCTCGGCCTCCACACACGGAGGCTCCCCCGGGCCCCGAGGCCAGGGCAGGACGGGCCGGGCTCGCTCCCGGCGCTCCGCTCCTCACCTTCGGAGAGCTCCAGCTCCAGCTCCGCCAGCTGCTCACGGACCTCGCGGGGCAGCGACGAGACCCCCGCTGCCGCCGGCTCGGCCATGGCGTGCGGAAGGGGACGGGGGCCGAAGGCAGGGCCCAAGCACGGGGCTCGGCTCCGGCTTCAGCGCCGGGGGCTCCGGTCCGCGGGCACAGCGGGAGCGGCCGCCACCTCCGCCATGCTGAGCCCCAGCGTCACGTGACGGGGGCGGCGCGCCCGACAAGCCTCACCCTAGGGCGCCCCCTAGCGGCCCGGCCCCTTCCCTGCAGCTCCCGGCCCCACCGGAGCCGCTCCCGGAGGCCTCGGTTCGCCCGCCCCGGTCTCAGCGAGCGCTCCCGGCCGGACCCAGGGCACCGGGGCCGTGGGTCCCCCCCCCGCAACACCCGCACCCCCTCAGACCGCCCCGCTCCTTCGGCCGGGAAGCGCCGTCGCGACCCGGCACCGACAGCGGAGCAACTATCGCGACAGCGCCTCGTGTCGGTGCTGTCGGAGGGGGAAGTGAGGGCAGGGTTGTGGTAGCATCACCCCCTTTTATGGCATCCCCACATGGACAACAGGCCTCGCCCTCCCCCCCCCCCCCGTGGCCTTCAGAATGGGCAAAATGGGGCTAAACCCCCAAAGTTTGGTCCCCCCTGTGTTAAGCAATAAATAAAGGTAACCAAAGGAAACCCCATTTCAAGCTGAGCCCAGCAAAACACATGGAATTCCACGAGTTGGGTGGGAGTTTGGTTTGTTTTTTGGTGTGGTTTTTTGTGTTTTTTTTTTTTTTCCTTTTAAATCAGCTTTATTTTTCTACCTGTTATTTCAATTTCCCATAGCACCTTGGCAATGTCAGAAACAAATACAAACAGCACGTCGTCATCATTGGAACAGTTAAAGCATGAACCTGCTTCACAGAGGGCTGACAACGGGGCGATGCCGGAACGGACACAGGAGAGAAGCCGGAGCCTTTGCTTTGCTTTTCTCCTTCCACTGCAGCCCTACCGCTGTGAAGAGAGGGATCACAAATGCCAAGGGGCAGCTGGATTCATCCGGGAGGAAGGAGAAGGCTGCGGTAACATGAGCTCAATATATTATCTGAATATCTTGTATTCTATAAAAATTAGAACAAAAACAACCATTTCTGCACAGTCTTTACATTGGAAATCGCTTTTTTTTTTTCTTTCTTTTTTCTTTTTTTTTCTTTTTTTTTTTTGGAAACTGTATCCATAACTGAAGCTCCATAAAAATAAACCTCTGGTTCTTAAATATAAAACTTTAAAGTTGTTACAGGTTAGGTTGCAGATGGATTTATCTCTCTTTCAGCACTAAGCTGCTTTCACTCCATTTCAAGTCCTCCCAACTGTACATGAAAACAGACTCGATTCACTTCTTGAAGTGCCCCTGCTAAAGGCACTTAAAGAGCCACCTAAAACACTCCAACAAACCCAGGTTAGGTACCACCCTAAAGGAAGCTCGCACTAGCTGTAGTATATACACACACAAAAGAAGAGCATGAGAAATCATTCGGATTAATGGCAACGATCTTAATGTTTCAAGAAGGAAATATCAAAATTAGAAACAAACAAAGAAACAAACTTCTATTGCATATCTGTAGTCATCAAGGATTTACAAAAAAAAAAGCAAGGTTTCCCCCCGAAGTGCATTTCTGTTGCATCGTCTGTAATACAATGGCGCATTTTACAGGTTTAAAATATCCTCATCTGTACATAGCAGGTATTCTACCCCAGGTGAACGTTCACTCGGGTTAACAGTAAAAAGAGCAGACAGTTTCAAGACAATTAAGCTGATATCGACAAAGTAGTAAGGCCATAGCTATTTAACTACAGTAAAGCATCGATTAAGTCACTTATTTGCTACTGATTTGCCACAGTATCATCTTTCTCTTCTGGTTAATAGAGTGGGTTACTTTTTTTTTTTTAATTTTTTTTGCCTTTTTTTAATTCTTTTTTTTTTTAACCTACTGCTAAAACTGCACCATCCTACTGTGCCAGGCTAACTCTTTCTTTATGGTTTTTAAAAGACAAAACAAAGATAGCAGGAATGTAAGATGCTAGAAACCTAACTTAATTTTAGAAACCAAAAGGAAATAAACCCCAAACTTTTGTTTTTTTGCACTTGTAATTTTCCTATCACATGCAAACAGTTAAAACTTCTCTTTTTCACTCCTCAGCAGAAGGACAAGAGAGCGGCCCAATCCCTTCCGTGCACAACGATCTGGAAAAGAAGGTAACTTGGGGAAGTGTACTTCTGCAGCTAACAAAAGCCAACAACGCTGAAAGCAAGCCACAGCTCCTAAACCTCAAAAGTGAGGTGGGATTTGCACCTTCTGGTACTTTTACACCCAAGAAGGCACCACGGAGAACCGTCACTTGTCACGTCAACGAACGTGGCTGTTGACCAAGGGACAGTTTCACCTCTGCTGAGGAACTGATCCAGCTCCAAGGGCACGAGGAGCTGTGCTGGCAGTCAGTCTGGCTCCGTCCCCGCATCCCCCAGTCTGTCACAACACGCAGACACAGGCAGAGAGACACAAGGCCTTGCCCGTGTCCCCAGTGGGGAGGAGAATGTAGCAGCTAGCCATCTAGGTTATACGTTTGCCATGCAATACAAGTACTGCAGGAGAACTTGCACACAAAACTATGGTTTTCACAGCCTTTATATTTACTTATTCCCCACACGCACACACACGTAAAAGAATAGAAAGGAAAGAAAACAAAACCACAGTTACCAATGGCACTGGGGGAGGAAGGGAAACGCTGAAGTTAAATCCTTGCACGCAGGTATTAAATAAATAATGGTGACTGTCCTCATCCAAGTTTGGCTATGCTGGAAACAGCCAACGGGTTTACAGACTTACTTGCCTACACTGTATAAGAGCCATAATCTGCTGCTGGAAAACGCACACCCAGGACATACAAAGCATCCTTTCCATGGTCAAGCTTTCCCAATCGCCTCACAAAACCAAGACTGAACTGCAGTTTGGGGTTCCCCCCCCCCCTTCCCCATATCTAATAAATGAAGAAGTTACATTTCACAATCCTTAACAACTTGGATACCTTCAGCACTACGCAGTTACTCTCTGCACTGCCCTGGAAGCGGATGCCTGCATGGATCAGGATTAGCTCCATGCCCTCACCCCAGAGCCTGGAGAGGAAGATCTCCACAAGTCTCTTCCCAAAGAGGAGCTCCTCGGAGCAGCAAACAGCTCACAGCAGCCGCTCGCATCCCAACGCTTCCTCCACTTTGCCACGACAGTGCACATCTATCCTAAATATCTGCGACTATCATACAGCTTTGTTTCTCCAGCTGGACTGCAGTAATTCCTTATGGCCTTTAAAATGATGCAAAATTAACGCTGAATTCCTTACACTTCAGAACTCGGAACGCTTGTAAGCATTCCGACTCCTCTGTCGTTCCAACAGATGTAGCATTATCGAGATAAATGGCAAAGGGCTCGTAAGCATCCCTAAACTGGAGACGTGATCAAGGATTTCTTTTACTAAATCAAAAAAACCCGTCCCAAGCCCAGTACAGGTAGTTTCAAAGTGAATAATGATTTTGGGGTTCATATATATATATATATATATGTGTGTGTATATATATAACATGCGTAGAAATGAACAGTTAATTGCATAAATACATTATATCGTGTTATGAATCAAATCAAAGCAATTGCCAAGCTGAATAATAAGTTAGAGAAATGACAACTCTGGCTTTATATATATATTTATAAAAATAGATATGAGTGTTCTCAAAGCAGTTGATAGAGAATGCCTACTGAGTAAGAAGTCGCCAAGGATTATCTGGCTAAGAAACCAGAAGATGAAAAGTCTTCACAGTTATCTGAACTGCCACTTACATTCATTCTAATGGCAACACTAATATATTACTAAGATGTTTACGGTATATATCACAATTGAGTTTTCCAGTGTTCACAACTTACGACTTTAAATTTGTACACTTGCTATTCACTAAAAGAAAAAAAAAAAAAAGGAAAAATAGAGAAAACCCAAAAAGGTGTGATTCTTACTGCTGGAAGCTACTTTTCCCTAACGCTTTATACAGAACTTTGAACCCTGGCATGCTGATTTTGGCCGATTAATGCACTGAATTTTCCTATTTCAGTCTTTATGGTAATCACCTTGAAACTTAACCACTTACTACACAATAGTGTTGCAAATTTAGTCAGCACACAGCTAGGCAAGACACTACCTTCCAAGCAGCTTCTCCGAGCATGAGGGGTTTAACTCTTCACCTTTAGTTCCACTTTAAACAGTTAAAAAGTCAGTTGCTACTACATCAGCTGTAAACAGTGAGTTCCCAGTACATATAAACCCTGATTTCTAGCATACAGCATCCAATACCCTACTCCAGAACACAACTCATAGAACGGTTTGGAAGGGACCTTAAAGATCTTCTAGTTCAAACCTCCTTTCATGGGGAGGCTGTCAGTACATACACCAACATGCATGCCTGTCAGTGTATAGAAAACCCAGCCACGTCTCTGATTTGCTAGCCAAAGAGACAGCAGTCTAACCCTTGTGGGACAGGCAGAGCTCTGTGCCCACAGTTCCCACCTGCAAGGCAGAATTCCACATCCACCACTGGAATCCCAGGCTCTTCGCTCATGAAGTACTGTGTAGCCGCCCATCAATCCTACACTGGGCCTGCCTCAGGAAAACATAGCAAGAGAAATGCACAAAAAGTCTGTAATAAAGAGATTAGAGAAAGTAACAAGCAAGGGAAAAAAGTAAAACCAACCCCAAACCTAAGAAACTGCCTTCAAAAGGAGGCGAAGAAAAAGGGCCAATGAAAAATTCCATCGGGCTCCCTTTAGGCTCCTTCTGAAGACAAGTTTTGTTGTCCACGTGCTCCCATCTACAGTCCAGCATCCTGAAAATGATAGTTTAAAAAAAGCTTGCTGAATGAATCATTAGTAAGGTCAAGAGACTCTACTTCAAGCTGGAAACACCAGGTTTACTACAGTAGTACATTCAGTTTGTATCATCGGTGACTAAGCCATGACAACGGTACCTGGCTGCAGTCACTCCACTCACACCGACCAAGCACCTCGGCGGCAGACGTGCTCTGCAATGCAAGGCCATCAAGGGCAGATGCATCAGCCCCAAAGCCAAATGTTAAATAGGTTAAAAAAAAAAAAAGTTCTAATTGTACAGAAATGCTAGAGATTTCTCAAAAATAATATTCTCTTATCCTTTTCCTCCTCCACTGAGGGACAGGGGAACTTCTCAATTCATATCCTTTCGCTTTGTCAAAACGCTACGTTCACAAGCCCAAACCTGATTTCAAGCAGGAAACCCTCTGCAAATTAAAAACAAAACAAAAAAAAAAATACAAAAATTATAATCTCTATATTTATATCGATTGGAATCCTCCAGCATCTGTGAAATCACTTTGAGAGATGAATTTCGGGACCCTCCCCAACTTCTCCGCACAAGCCGCGCTCCAGTTCAGTATTCCCCTTCGTGAATACTCCTTTCTCACAGTCTCCTTTTGCTGCTTATCTGTCCACAGCTCAAACGAAGCAGAGGAACAACTGGCTGGCCAGGTGTTACTTTGGTGAGCGGGGTGGCACGTACTGCTCCTTGCCGACACGCCGAGGTGCTCCCTGAGGCGATGATCTGCGTCCAAACTGGCGCCTCTGTTCCCTGATTTTCCCAGCAGCTCCCCTGGCAGGCCCGTTGCCTCGGAAGCCAGAATAATCCTTCAGCCGGCCTTCAGCCTTGTCGGGAGCCCGCTCCGAAGCCTTCTCGGGCGTACCGTTGTCTTCGGGTTTGGCAGGGGGAACGATGTTGGTGCGATGCTCCCGGAGAGGCTGAACAGGGACCGGAGGAGGCTCCTTTGGGGGCTTCTGGCAAACTTCAGCGTAACTTAGCTTGCGGGGCTCCTTTGGGACCAAGGGAGAAGAGCAAGGTTCATGTACCAGAACAACCACGCTGTGCTCTTCCACCCCGTCACAGGCACGACAGCGAGAACGTGTACGAGGAACCGTTATCTGAAGGGGGCTATAGGGATGCTGGGGAGGGACTCTTCATTAGGGACTGCAGTGACAGGACAAGGGGTAACGGGTTCAAACTGAAACAGGGGAAGTTTAGGTTGGATCTAAGGAGGAAATTCTTTCCTGTGAGGGTGCTGAGGCACTGGAATGGGTTGCCCAGGGAGGTTGGGAATGCTCCATCCCTGGCAGTGTTCAAGACCAGGTTGGACAGAGCCTTGGGTGACCTGGTTTAGTGTGAGGTGTCCCTGCCCATGGCAGGAACTGGATGATCTTAAGGTCCTTTCCAACCCTAACGATCCTATGATTCTATGATTACACTACAAGCTGTGGCAAACTCCACATGAGAAGGTCCCAGGCACTACAGCACATCCAAGAGAAAGGTCCCCACGTTCCCCACCCACTCCTTGCTCTGGGCCTCACCTGCATCAACAAAGCAGGAGCTGCACTTGCATTAGCAGAAGGTGAAGTGGTATTTGTCCTTGGTGGCTTTGCAGCACTGGTAGGAGACACAGACACGGGTGGGGAAACGTGGCTTGTGACTTCTTTCTGAGCAGACGCTTCTTCTGGCTTGCTCTCTGGCTGAACTGTGCTGTTACATCAAGAACAATTTATCATTAAAGCCTATTCACACAGAAATCACCGTGTGAGAAAGCGTTTTCTTCCTTTGAAGTCACAACTGAGGGTTTTTAGGGCCATTACCACCATTTGTTACTTCCATCTAGTGGCCTCTAGAGAAGCTGCCTACCTCAGAGGGAGAAGAAACACCACCATTCTTTGCTAAGAGCATGCAAACTATAATATTCTTAAGTAATCTCCATACCTTAAGACCACAGCTTCAGTCTGACTTGGTGAACTCACACTTGCCACAGGCTGTTGGACAGGGCTGTGCGTCTCTTCTTCCTGAGCAGGGGCTGGAGAGCTGGGCAGCAAATCTTTGCTTTCCTGCACAGAAAGGGTAAATTGCAAAGGATGGAAAGATCAGAATGTGCTTCAACTGCTCCTCAATATGCCAGTTCAAGACATCCAAGAAGAACACTATTTACAAAGTCTGGTTATGGGAATTTTACTTCTTTTAGAGCATCATCTCTAAAGCAAGCACTCTTTATAGGGGCAAAGCAAACAGGTTAACTATTAGATTAACAAGCCTAGTACAATGCTTGGGCTTGAAGCATTCTAATGTGCAGCTCTAAAACTGATTCTTTAAGCAGGGCAGAAGGGAGAGGCAGCACATACAGCTCACTGTGCACGTGCCAGGGAGGAGCAGGTACCTTTTCTTTGCAGACTCCTTTAACGATGTCGGACATCCTGCTCTCCAGCACAGGCTCTCCTGGTATTTTTGCCGTGCTGCCAGGCAAAGGTGGGAAATTTGATGCTAGCAAATCAAACTTTGGTGTCTGAGTCTTTGTTTCTGCTGAAGGCTGAGGTCTCTAGAGAAGGAGAATACCCGTTAATGGGGCTGTAACAGGGGGAGTGTCAGAGCATTTCCTCACTGAAACCCCACACCGTAACCTGGGAACTTAAGGACTACACCATTCCCCCAGCCAACGCAAAGCCAGCACACTGCACTGAGTGCAACTCCTTGCGGTAAGGGAAGCAGAACTTACTGAAACCCGGTCGTCTTCTCGTCTCCTCCGACCTCTGAAAACGTTCCTCCTTTAAAGGGAGAGCAGAGTCAGTAAGTGCATTCACGCAGCTGAAGTGCACACTCATCCGCACAAAGGGGAGCCTGTGGCAGGGAATTTACAGCAGCCTACTGATGTTCCTCAAGATACAGTTCTGGGATGTTCTCCATCTTCAGGAGGAGTCACTGCTGGCTCATAGCCAATACAGTAAACAAGTTCCCTTTTCTCTCCCCATGGAGGAGGTACCCTACAGCACTGTATCTGAACGAGGCACAACGAGACTGTACCATCATAGAAAAGTATCCTATAATTTTATAGAAGTCATCTGATTTCTCACATCTCTGTCTTGGTCACGTATTTTTAAATGATTTAACAGACAGAACATAGAACCAGTTAACTTTAAAACATTTAGGAGCATTAAATTCCCCAAACGAGGATTTGCTTCTTATTTACAGCAACACAAGTACCAACTGCTTTAATTCAGGCCACAAACCAGGCAGTTATACTGAAACAAAGACACCTCACTGCCTCACTGCAAGGGGTTTGTCAGAACAACTGACAGCTGTACAGTCAAGCAGGAAGCAGCCGTGTGCCCAGTTAAGTGTTTACTGCACCTGGTTTGTTTAGACACCAGCTTTCCCCATCAGAAATACATACTGTGCCAATGGCTGGTGACCCTTGGCTAACACAAGTCAGTCAAACCCACAGCACCATGTCCCAGCTGCCTCATGGTGTTTTACAGCAAAAAGCAGCACAGCTGGTTCTTTACCTGCCCCTGCCAATGCCATAATCGCCATTCTGCTCCATCTGTGCAGCAGGAGAATCCTTCTGGGAATAACCTTGGTCTTGGTGGCCAGTTACCGTGCTGTTATGTCGCTCCATAACAAAACTCCTTGAGCTGGCTCTGTTCAGTGGTCCGTCCCCCATGGGCATGGTACCGAGGGCAGCTGGACCCTCCGCAGCGTGTTCCGAGCTGCTGGATGATCGGAAGTGGGGCTTCACGCTGCGGGACACAGAGCAGCATCTCAGTCACCCAAACCACGAGGCACGGAACCACCACCAACTACAGTGCAG
Source organism: Pezoporus occidentalis (assembly GCF_034315485.1). Classification (NCBI taxonomy): domain Eukaryota; kingdom Metazoa; phylum Chordata; class Aves; order Psittaciformes; family Psittacidae; genus Pezoporus; species Pezoporus occidentalis. Next base: position 129,322 of record NW_026915745.1, read on the forward strand.
TCACAGCTGGCAAAGGAGCTCAGGAAACACCGCTCTTCCTTACCTCCATCTATTCCTTTTGGTAAGGGCTTTGTTGCAACCTCCTCTCCTTTCAAGCGGTGCCGTTTGAAGAAAACACTGAAGTCGCTGCCCAATAGATTTCAAAGAGGGGGACACCCCAAAAAAACCCCTCAACCAACAACAACAAAAAAACCCACCCAAAGGCTAGGAGCGGTGGAAGAACTGGAAGAACCCAACAAGGGATTCTTCCTTTGCCTGGGCCTGCAGCACGGGGGCATTGGCAGCAACGTGGAGAAATAAGTCCATGCTGAGGACCAAATTGATCCAGCCACAAGCAACAAAACTGAACTGGAGCAAGAACTGCTGGTCTGCAGTGCCGAGCAAAGGTTAATTCAAGCAGCATTAAGTACCAGGTTTAAGGCCCCAGTAAGGTAAAGTCTTCCATCAGCAGACACCACGGGGAGGAGGTAAGGGAACTGAATTCTTTCGTTTGGTTCAACTTGTTCTCAAACTGGAAGATCCTCAAGTCATTTTGCAGCCCTCAGATCTCATAATCTTACCCGTCACTGAGAAGGCCGCAGTGTTGTCTGGGCAGAAGAGCAAAGCAGAAAAGACGAGGAAAGATAAGGAAAGGAAAAAAAGCAGAGAGAAGGAGAGATGACATGAGAGAGCAAAAGGAAGGAAAAGCATGAGGTGCAGGCTGCCCAGACAGCCAACTGTCGGACCTGTTCTCTCTTAGCGCGATACTTGATCATCACTGGGCCAAACCTTGGAGGCTGCTGCCTTCCCTGTCTCCGGTCTGCAGAGAAATCCTGCTGAAGTGGAGCTGCTGTCACAACAGGAAGGTTTATCAGCTCAAAACCAGAGCCTTGTACAAGCAAAGGCTGAGCAGGACTGGCAGGAACGATAAGACAACCAAGACAGACCAGCAGAACCTGTCCACGCTTGACCCTAAAGCCCTGACTTCACAACTCAGCCTGGACGTAACCAGAAGACTTCTAAAAGCTTAAGGATCACACAGATGTGATCTACAAGGCAGCAGTGAATGTATGGGCATTTCAAGATGTCAATGCTTGGGTGTGTACAACTCCTGTGTTGTTTCAGCAGCCAGAACTTCTGACAGGATCCCTATACATGAGAGTTTTAAGTCTGAGCACAATTTAAGGCAAAAAAAAAGAAAACCCTACAGAACTCAAACACCTTTATAAAAAGACCTTAACTGGGAGCAGAGCAGCTGGAACTGAATCAGCTGCCCTGGCTCCCAAGTGGAGTCATGCTCCCAGTTTCACAGCCTGCATTAAGACTCTGCTGAGTCACTGCAGAGCAGATTCTGAAGTTCACCTTCTGCCAACAGCCACAGACCTTTAACTGCATCACAAGCCCTCTTATGTACTGGCAGTTGTCAACCGACTTCTCAAAGGATATAAAAAGCAGTTCCCATTCCCACAGGATACAGTGAAAGAGCTTGCAAATAAAACAATTCCCACCCACACAAACAGATTACGACTCCATTGTATTTACAGAGTACACTTTCAGCACATACAAAGCTGTTTCCTCCCCCCTCAGTGTTTATATCTGAGCTGAGTCCTTACAGTTAACAGGAAAGATGGGGATAAAGCAAATAAATTACAGGCCCAGACTCAGCATCAAGAAGTTTTAGCACACAGCAGTCAGGGCATGCAACTCTCAGCTGCATAAACTGAATGGCTCCCTGCAAGACTCATCACACGACAGGAAAAGCTTACTCTTGTGCTGCAGGAGTTTATCATCTGTGTATAACAAACATAATTAGAAGTGTTACCTTAGGAGGAAGTTAGTTATTTGTCTGCAGGAGTTCCTCTGAGGCTTTTAAAGGAGTTACCTTTGCTCTCTCCAGCAAATGCATCCACTATTTTAGGATCTTAAGCTGCCACCTTGATTTTCTCTTATAAATCCAATTGGCAGATGTCATACATATTTGATAAAGCGACCCAATCCCATCAGAAGGCATTGCATTTTACAAGGGCAAGGAACACTTCAGCATCTCCATACTGGAAGTTCTCAGAGAGCAAACAGAGCTGTCTTACCGATTTCTATGGAATGGGCGACCTATACTCAACGAAGCAGCATTTGTTTTATATGATCCTGGTGTATTAAAGCCATTCACAAATCCACCGTTAGGAAAGGGGGCCTGCAACACACACACACACACAACAACTCAGCGGCTCAACTAAAAGGGAAACGTTTGCAGTTTCATGAGATCAGCTTCAGCAGTTACTCATCTAGCCTGTACTTTCCATCTAGCACGCTGCGAAGTGAAAACCCTGCCAGGCTAACAGTCTGCACATCAGAGTCCTCCTGCTTTGCAGCTTTTCCAGTAACACCAGCTACTGGATAATGGAATTTCACACCAGAACTCACTGAAGTGAGTGGCAGTCCATGAGGAGCCCTGCAGCCTCTCTGGCAGCGCTGCTTTAGCAGGTCCATCCCTGGCAGTGCTCAAGGCCAGGCTGGACAGGGCTTCAGGCAACCCGGGCTAGTGGCAGGTGTCCCTGCCCATGGGAAGGGGTTGGAACTGGACGATATTAAGGTCCTTTCCAACCCAAACCAGTATGTGATTCCATGATGTAACATGAAGTACCCTAAAACAGAGGGATCTGACTAGAAAACCTGTGCATTCTACAGCTGAGAAGCCCGCTAACCCTTCTGATCTGCTCACCAAATGATCCCTGATGTTCTGAGTTAGCTCCTCACGTTTCCACCCGCCGTTACTCACCAGTGGTGTTTCAAAGTAAGGTGCAGGATTTGGAGACCAAGTCTGAGGCACGATGCTGTAAATTGAGTACTGCTGAGGACTATATACAGGCTGCATAAACAGCGGTGAGGCAAACTGTGCTTGTGTTTGAACTGGCTGAGTGTAGACACTGGAATCCACTACCCGGTAACCATTCTTAGCAAAAAACGTGTTGATGGCTTTTATCCTTGCCTGCAAGACAGCAAATCACATCGCAGGGTTGGGAGAAAAGGAGGAGAAATCCTTCTGGCCTACTGAAATTGTAACAGGGGATGCTAAGAGGAAGAAGATTGATTACTGCTTATGAATAAACACTGATAAAATCAAGAGAGATTACAGTCTCACAGCGTGCTAAAGGGAAGGACACACTTTAGGTAGAGAATCCATCAAGTTTAAGACAGGCACTGCTTTCTATAGCAGTTAATTGTCCGGGCTCCAATTCTGACAGCTCCTCTCACAGTACAAACAGATCACTGGAGCCTTAGCTGCAGAGCAGCTAACTCAGGCTAGAGACTCCTGATGGCAAGGGACCTGAGCTCTGCAGACCCAGATTCTGGGCAGCGTGGAGAAGGGAAGATGAAACAGGAATGTATTTCACACCTCCTGGGAAGCAGCACTGGGAATAACCAGCAGCCACACGACTGTCATTTCTCAGAGCTATCCATGACCTCATTCAAGTTCACAGCCAACAGAGCAAGTAGTATGAACCATCCCACTAATTCCTCAGTGTCATAACACCCCCCATGCACATTATCATCCAAACACAAAGAATACACAATGCAGTTCTAACAGAATCCTCACATAATGCAGCCTTACCATTACTGGCTTGCCCTGAAAGGTTTTCACTTCTTCCCTTAGGTATTTAAATGCCTGCAGATATGAAAGAGATGAGACACCTTGATAAAACTGTACTTCTCCAAGGATACTGCACGATTAACACAAACGTGTGGCAATGTACTACCCCATTAACCCAGCTAAATTCATTAGCACTTCAAATTCAGCATACTGGATGACAGTTACGGCCACAGAGCACTGAGGCAAGAGGCAGACAAGGGAGTTATAACCCCACAGGCTCTCACCTTTCTTCTCTATTAACTAGAACTTGCCAATAACCTCTTAAAATAACAAAAGGGGTATCAGCAAACACCCATTTATGCCAGGCACAGGAAGCACACATGCAATCCTCCTGAGCAGGAGGAGTAGTAGTAACAAAACCGAGATGTCACTGAGAGCTGAAGGCAGCCTTACCTGTTGGGCATCCGTATCCGACTGGAATGTAACGTACCAGTTGTTGTTGTGAGCAAACTCACAGCTGATCACTTTGGGGCAGTTCTCATTTTTAAACAGAGCTTTAACCTCCTAAGGGGGAGAAGTCAGGCAGTCAAGGGGAGCCAGCTCTAAGGTGTAAAGAGAGCACTAAACCAACAGAAGCTTACACTCCAGCTGCAGTTCTCCCTTAACCAGGGATGTTCTTTCATTCCCTTGAGGTGTGTTTCTGAACCCAACAACACCAGTCCAGCTCATTGAGCGCTTCAACTATAAAGTAGCAGACCCATGTGGAAAGAAACCCGAGCTCAGTGTAGAAGTGGTGACACTTCTGTATGAAAGAGGTGGCCCAAATGTGGCTTTAGCTCAGGGGAGACACCTAGACAAGAACGATTCTAGCAAATATTTTTAAGCCAAGGCAACCTGACAGCTTTGCAATAATCAGATTTCAAAGAGAGGGCAAAGCAGTTGTTCAGCATTTGAACTGAAAGAACTGATTAAAAATGCTGGTAGACAAACACCCTGTGTTACAACTTGAGAGAACAAAGAACTAAATCATTCCGTTCACCAAATATCAGTAGGAATTTTATTATCCTCCCTTCCCTGAACATAATGAGCTCAGCTCACACTGGGTCACAATGAATGAGAAATGTTTAGTAACATTTCTCGCTGCCAAAACAACCGTCTGACTTCAAGGGAAGTTACTGCTGTGACAAAAATTCAGCCTGAATTCCAAGCTATGCCCTGGACTGGTTTTGCTTCGGGATCTGAAAAGAAACCAGTCTAAACGTCCTTCCCAAAAAGCCCAGCCAGCTCAGGTTTGGGGCAGAGGGAAGTTCACTGGAGAGCATTTTAATGTGTAAGTAAATAAGGGGAAGGGACAACAACGCCAGCAAGTTTTTACTTTGGCTCTTTTGATAGTACAGCCAGGCAGGAAAGATAACTTACGTGATTGACAAGAAAAATATCAGTGTTTAATCAAATGAAATGCCAGCTGACCTTTGAAGCAACACTTCCTGCTGCTGTCTGAAGGCACCTTCCAAACCCATCAACAGGCTCTTCTTTCTTTCATTTCTATTTACTTACCTCTATAGGTGTTGTTTCAGGGATCTCCCGAAGAATGATAATACATCGCTTGTGGTTTGGTCTTACTTTCTCCCCTCTCTCATCCACTTGTACCATAGGAGAAGCTGAAATTAAACCAGAAACTTGGCTTAATACTGGACACTGTGCACAGCAAAACACCTCAGCAGTAACAGACTCCATTACCAAACTCGTAACAAAGAGCTGCTTAAGAATCCAGCTTTCTGGAATTCGGGGTAAAGGACTGTTTGATCTGCTATGTCCTGTTAGATCTTCAGCATAGTTTAGCTGTTTGATGTTGCTTCCACCTACAGCTTAACTATCTAGAAAGCTCAGTCCTAAGTTCAATTCATTCCCAGCTCATACTCAAGTCAGAGGGTATAAAACCACTCCTAGGCAAAGCCCCGACAGGGAAAGGTCAAGCAGGGAAACTGAGTCAGAACCAAGACTTTAACAGTTCACTGACAACAGTCTCCTGAAGCCACGTGCCACGAGGAACATCCTGCGACAGGGTGCACGGCCCAGGAATTCTAACCAGCTTTTCCTAATGGGCCTCTTCTAGTTTTATCACCTCTAGCTAACTTCTGCACTCAATCAGAAGACCAGCTTTACTCCCAGAGTAAGACTTTCCCTGCTCACAGTACCTTTGTCCAACCTCTTACTGGGCCAGATGTAAACAGTTTATTATAAAGCAAAAGGAGACTTCAGGAGCGTGGAACAGCCACTTACCCAAGTACATGCTCAGAGACCAATACATTTCTCTAAAGCAAGCAAGGATTCTTTGTTCCACTGACACCAAACAGCCACACTTACATCTCAAAACTTCAAGGATGAGGTCCATATCAGTTGTCAGCTTCTTTATTCCTTCCATGTTGGCAATTGTCCATATCGGAACGAACTGGTCACTATCCATTTGAGACATCAGGTAGAGATCCTTTGAAAGATTCTCCCTAAAAAGACACAAGTTCACTATTTGATGAAAATGCTGAACTTCCCTTACAGAAGACTCAAACCAACAGATTAAGTGCAGGCCTAAACATTCACCTGCACCATCCACACGTAACTCTAGCCAGAATCCTGGCAGATCAACACAAAGCAGAGCAAGGTAATTCAAAAACTGAATGGAAGTTACAGTGCTCTGCATGTTGGTCTTCAAGACGGATCCTGCCAGAGACCTCTTTTGGTAACACACAGCTCAATCATCTCAGCACCTGACAACCGTGAGCCGTAAGCACAGAAATCCTACTCAATCCCCATTACAGGACAAGGATGGATGGATGGGACTGAACAGCTAGAAGGAACCACAGGGTTTCTACAGCAGATCTTGTGTTACATCACAACCACCTCTCACTCACTGTTAGCGTTCTATGAAGATAGATACCAAGCCAGAAAAAAAACAGTTAATGATTTTAATACAGGGTTTATACAAAGCTACGTTAACTGCACTGTACCGTGAGAAGCAGAATTCAAGTTGCTTTTTCAAGCATTCTCTAATGTCTTCTGTGGACACAGTGGAGCTGCCTTCACCTAGAAGAGACCACACTGACCATCAGTTCCAGTTTCATGCTAAGAACACAATCCAAGAACACGTTTCAATGTACAACAAAAGGCAGAATCCTTTTAAGTAAGGCCAAGAGGAAAAGGTCATCTGAGACACGCTTACAGAGCACCACTCTACATCTTCTCAAATGACTTGGATCCCAGTTTTCACCTACTTGGCCAAGTGCTATGGATCTTCTCGAACACACATAGCTCCCACTCAGTCATATCATATTGCAGCACACTTCAGAGGATGACACGTACTGACAGAGGCACTGAACTCAGCTACTCACCAGACACTTCATAGATTTGGTATCCAAGATCCTCCGTCGCCAGGACAATTCCATTTGCAGATGCTTCATCGACTCCTGTCCCATTTCTTGTGGCCTCACAAGACGGGGAATACATCACTTCATATTGCTTGCAGCTATCCTCTGCAATCTCTATGTTACCTGGCAGAGGAACAGCCAGCGACAGAAAACCTACTGTGAGCTCCTAAACCCAAAGCACTGAAGTAGCTTACATCAATGCATTACGTGATTCCCATTTACATAAAGGACCCAGAAGCATCTAGTGGCTGTTATAACACACGCTGAAACCAGCCAATCTCTTCAGGACACCTCAGCTTAGCCCTCACCACAGCTGCTCGAGATAAAACCAAGCACAACTTCAGTGTGATCAGGCAAAGGAGGCTGCTCCAAGAAAATCAACTCCTCTGCTGGATCTTTTCCACGCTAACAATGAATTCACTAAAACACGCTTCGGAGAAGAGACACTATTCAACTACTTGCATTAGGAACTGCTTAAAAGCAAGAACACTGTATCTGGAAGGAGTCTGTGTCACAAACTCAGAATTCTCTCTCTGCTTCTGCTGACTTACCGGAAACTTTTGACAGGGCCACCACACAAACTGAATCCTTGCGTCTTTATCCCTAACTTTTCCTATGCCTTTTTCCAGGGGGTCTTCTGCTTCCTGCTTAACAGGCCTCTGCTGTGCTTTGAGTACATTGGCTACACAACTGGCTTCAGATCAAGTCTAGGCCAAATCAGAGGAGTTAAACCATTTGAATATTTAGTTCTGGCCAACCACATGGGAAGTATGGAAAACAGGGACTGAAACAGGATCAGCCTAAACGGAGAGGTGTTAACACAGATGCTTTGCAGTCCCTACTCCAGCACAACGCTCCTGTCTAACAGTTCCTGGCACCACCTCAGTGATTTACCAGGATCACAGGTGCCCTCAGATCTTATTTTCCCGTTCACGGGGTAAAGTGCATACTAAAGTGCAGCAACGGTGAACAAGCCACGAAACCATTTCTACACATTTAGCATCCTGTCTCCCTCTTAGCGCGTTACTCAGTCATCACTGGGCCCCTTGGATCCTGGTATCTGTCCTGTGCTAGCACAGCTCTGGACACTAAAAACCAGAGGTGGTTTAGGGATCCTGGTCAGGCCAATTATCTCTATAAAGTGCCTACTGCTTTCTCATGTTTATCCCATACTGCATCCTAACAACTTCAAGGACAAGAGCCAGAGGTTGCTTCTCAGGGCAGAAGTCCTACAGAGAAGCCTCAGTGCTACGCAGAGCTGGGCTCTAAACCCGGGGCTGTGCCATCTCACCCTCAGCAGGAGTCCCCTGCGCAGCCGCTGTTTCTTGCCACGAGTGCTCTGCGCCATTCGTCGGTGGCACAGCCTCCCCGCTCCCCTGGGGCACTTCTTGCCACACTTTGGCGTTAGGGTTTAAGCCAGCGCCCTTGGATGTTACCTGCTGGAGAGACCAGAACACTTCCATTAGGAGAAACAATCCCGAGCTGCTTCAGAAGTCAAGGCAGACAATACAGGTGAATTTAGTGATTTCTTTTGCTCTAGTTCCACATCTCAAGTGTCTAACCAGCTATTAAGCACCTATGTGATTTATTTTTCTTTTTCATTAATCAAAACAGGAAAATCCTTGGTATTTTCCAAGTATTTCATTTCTACCTCCATGAGAAGTGTTGCCTTCAACCTCTCTTTATTGACATCCGACAAGAGCAGCAGAGGCAGCAGCTAGCCGTCAAGGACTCTGGGAACTCACAAGCTTTTAAAGACTTGACTGTCATAATGCTCCAGGTCCCTTTCACCAGAGAGGGAAATTTTCCCTCCTCCAGACCCCTTCCTAGAAAGGATGGTAAAAAAACATATGTCAAGGAGAAGAAACTAATGGCTTAGTGACATCTATACTAACCAAGCATCGCCTGCGCTATGCCAGGATTCCTCATCAACTTACCTGAGTACTACCCCATTTCCCCAGGAGTTTACCTACATCTTACACACATCAGTGGGTTTACTACTAATTACTAGTAATTTCCACACTAATCATTTCCTTCAACTTGCAGCCAAGGACACTGAGAGGTGTTCCAAGTGATGGGATACACACACAGCGTCCCAGGCTGCTGAGGGGGATCGTCTCCCTTTGAGACTGGGCAACAAAGTCCATAGTTAGAGGGGAAACAATGAGACAGACAAGAGAAACTGCTGGATTCCAACCTGGAATCTGACACAGATAAATATTCCCATGGCAAAACAGGGTGCCTTCCAAGGTGCCCTTCCAAGAGCTGCTCAAGGGCCTTTGGGGAAGGAGTCCAGCAACAGCACAGAGGATAAGCACTGCGATGGCTTTTGCTCTACCATGAGAAAACAAACTCCTTCCACATAAACACGAAACTCTGCTTTTGCAAGCATTCCAAACACCCCACAAGCAACGGCGCTTGCTCCAAACAGGTTCCTTCAGGCATCGGAGGGCAGCCCACTGCACTCACACCACTGGCTCGACTTTAAAAGGCCAAAGCCACTAATCCCAGCTCCTATCACACAAATTCCAATATAAGGAAGTTTGATATTTAAGAGACCAGCCTCTGAATTCTGAAATTAAGGAGTGCCTTACCATAGGCCTCAAACATAAAGCAAAAGGATAAGGAAGCAGTTGCAATAGCTTTAGAGATAATTCCTCTACCAAGGTCACGCCTAGTGCCAAAGCTGTTTGCTACAAGGACAAGCCCAGATCCAGCAACAAAAAACCTCCAGCCACCACCAGAGAGGCTGAAGACAATCATGAGAAAAGGCAAAACAAAGGGCACAGTTTGTGCAAGGCCCTCTCTGGGATTCAGGACCCCCCCACAGGCACAACTGGTTGAACCCACACACCAATGGAGCTTTCCCACTTCCATTAATCCTGGCAGAAGAGTATCACTGGAAGCAGAAGGACGCGGTTCAGTGTGAGAGGACACAGGCACAGCTCCCTTCTGTGCCAGAGCAATTGTTCCCCAGCAAAAGAACCCTGGAAGAAAGTGACCTGCTGCACCCACTCGCTTCAGGAGCGAGCACCAGCACATCCCATTTCCTTGAATTTACTTTTCATCGAAGCAAGAGAGACGAGAGACAACCAGGAGAGGATTCATTATTCCATTAAAACAAACTTACTCACTGCCTTATGTCTCTGAGGTCAGAATGTAGGCTCATGCAGAAAGCAATTTTAAGGAATAAGTCTGATAAAGTGAAACTTCACTTCAGGGAGCTCACTACACTTGTGGAGGGGATCAGAAGGAAAAAGCAACTCTGAGGATGACAAATGATGTTACTCCCTTTAGCAAACAGAAGACACACGTGGTGACATGGAAGTTCAGAAATCACAGATCCAAGTGAAGAGCACGAAGGAACTAAACTGATTGCAGGGTGATACAGTGATGAATGGAGCCATGAATACAACGGAACACACCTGGAACAGAGCGTGGGCTGCTTCCTCTTTGTTCTAGAAACACTTCATGACATGTACTGCGACTCGGCAAGGCCCGGCCCTGATGCCATGCACGCTAACAGCAAGACACCGCGCACTAGATGATTTTAAAGTCATAGAATCATAGAATAGTTAGGGTTGGAAAGGACCTGAAGCTCACCCAGTTCCAACCCCCCTGCCATGGGCAGGGACACCTCACACTAAACCAGGTCACCCAAGGCCTTGTCCAACCTGGCCTTGAACATTGCCAGGGATGGAGCATTCCCAACCTCCCTGGGCAACCCATTCCAGTGCCTCACCACCCTCACAGGAAAGAATTTCCTCCTTAGATCCAATCTAAACTTCCCCTGTTTCAGTCTGAACCCGTTACCCCTTGTCCTGTCACTGCAGTCCCTAATGAAGAGTCCCTCCCCAGCATCCCCACCGCACCCCTTCAGATACTCCTCCCCAACCCCAACTATTCTACGATTCTCTGACTCCGAGAGGAGAAGTCCCTCATTTCCATAAGCCTGTTGAAAGTACAGCGTGCTGTGCCCCACGAGCGGCTCTTCTGAAGAGGGGGCCAGAATCTCAATTCTTGCTTATTTAACTGAGGCCAACCACCACCGAGCCCCTGTGATTGGCTGCACAACAACCCTCCCAGCGGCTATCGGGAACTTTCATGATGAGGTTAAAGCTTTCCAGAGTTACAAAGGTTAGGAACTGGTGCCCGGGAGCTGACAAAGCTGTCCTCCGCAGCAGAGCTGCCCTCCAGCTCCCACTGCTTTAGGCAAACGGGGATCAAAGATTCTCCTTCAGCAGCTCCTCACACAACCAACTAGAAAGCATCTATCTCGCTGCGAAAGGATGGCAAAGCATCAGTTTCTCACTGCAAGTCGGAATTACATTTAACAGATTCAATTAAGGCAAGCAAAAATGGAAACGTGGAGTTTCTTTTAAAGCAGTCTATTTAAATAGCAAATTATCCTGCACTGAGCTTGTGACAGATTTCCCAGAGCAAACTTGATTCTCTAACAAGGAATCCAAGGGAAAAATCGAGAAGTTAATAAAACTCATAAGGCGAGAATCAAAGCATTTTCCAGAAGTGGAAAGGGGAAAAAAAAAAAACCTAAGGATCAGCAAATCCATGGCAAAGAGAAGCTGGCGGGGGGGTTTGACAGGTAGGGAAAGAAACGTGTGTCCAAAGTGGACTCGGACCCGTGCCAGTTACCTGTCACCTCCCCAGAGCTTATCCAGGCTGTGAGGCAAACCAAGAGAGAGAAAGCTGGTGTCGGACCAAAAGCAACAAGAACAACTCCGTTGGAACTGACCACAGGAGATCAGGTAACGACAGCTCAGCCCTCGGAAGGTCCCAGGTAGTTCACAAAACACACATTAACTTTAATGGTTACAAGAGAGTTACTTCCACTGAACGCAGCGTGGTTCTGTCATTAGCATCCCACGACTGCGGGTGCCTCCTTTCGCCCTCGGTCAAGCAAACACAGTTCTGCTGTATGAAGATGGTACCTGTGTCACCATCTTGTGTGTCCATCCCTCCTGTATGAACGGGGGGGGGAGCACTTAGAGGGAAGCTGGAAGCCTCAGCTACCAGCAAACAGAGCCAGCAACACCCAGTGCCTCCCACAGGCCTGGTTTTCCAGCTAGGAAACATCACTGGCAACAATCAGAGCGCTGTTTCACCCACCTGAAAAACAAAGATTTCAATTTGCCCAATAAATTCCTAATACACCGAATTAGGACCAGGTACCAACTGACCACAGCCCAAAGCAGGCCCATCCAGCTGTTATCAATCCCACTCTTCACAATGCATTTCTTAATGTTCCCAACGCACCTGAATCATGGACTGTGAACAGCACCCCTGCTCCTGGCTGGAAGTGAGAAACAAGAGCTACACCAATAATGCACAAAGAACAGTGGGAGCCTCCCACCAGCCCCTTACTGCAGCAAGTGTTTTCTGCCAAGGGATGCTAAAGGAAAAGCAAACTCCCCCATGGAGGAATCAATTCACGTTCACCACGTGCACACTCAAGTGTAAAAGGTAACGCTGACAGCTAAAGGGAGGCAGGGAATCCTCCTTCAGGACTTCCAGCACAGTCCCCTTCTGTACCTTATTTTTCAGGCAATCCCAATGATCCTAAGGTAAAAGCTGCATCTGCTTCTAAGCATCCAACTCCAGTGTTTCAGAGCAGCTGGGTAAGAACTCATGTTCCCTGCCCTGGCAGTGACAAGGCACCTTCAGAAAGTGTGAATTCTCCTCAAGAGCTCATCATTAAACCTTCCCAATTCTTCCTGAATGGAAAGCACAGACACTAACGCCCCACATTCAGTGGGAGAGAAAGAAGACCAAGCGAAGCAACCCAAGTCGAGTTTCTGCTTTAAAACGGTTCACTGAACACGCACACACGCGCTGCTCCATTTGCTCCAGCTCCTTTTGAGCCCCATCCAGCACCCAAGCACTGCCACCGCAGCTCCCATCGCTCCAACAGCTCCTCCTGAAGATAAAGACAGTCAAACCAAACGCTGTCACTCTGTGCCCATTGTGTGCTTCCCCCTCCGTACAAATGAAGTGACATTCAGACCATCCTGAATACGCTCAGGACCGGGGCAATGAGCCACAGGAAGATGCTCCTTCCCACACCTTTACATGTAGCGGCTCCTAACCACGGGACGCGTGTCGGCATTCACTGGAAAGACCCCCCCACCACCGCACACACGCCACAATCCACCGTCCTCCCAGCACCCGTTTGCTCTGCACGCTTCATAGGCCAAAACTTACTGCGGAGTCCAAAGCGGCCACGCAATTCCCCGGGCTCGGCCAGCAAACGCTGGAGCGGCCTCACGGCGCCGTTTGAAACGCTGCAGAGCGACGAGGCCGCGGCCGCGGACCCCAACGCGCTGCCGGGACGGACACAGGGATCTCGACCGCCACCCCCCGGCGCCCTCCCCGGGTCACCTCCACGGCTGGGGCCGGCCCGACCCGACCCGCAATGGGATCAGACCCAGCGGGGCCGCTCCGCCGGCCGAGCGCGCTGCCCCCATCCCATCGCCGGTGTTCAAGCACCGCGGAACCGCTTCCCACCGCGCCCAGGCCGAAGCGGGAGCCCCGCGGCCCGGCCAAGCGTTACCGAGGGAGCGGCCCGCAGGAGGCCCCCGCCCGCCCGCCGGGCCCGCGTCACCTTCACGCAGGCCGCGGTGCGGCGGCTCCCGCCGAAGGTCACCGCGGTGCCTTTCACCTCCCCCCCCCCCACCCCCCCCGGGAGCCCCGGCACCGGCGGAACCTTCGAGAAGGCCGAGCCCTCCCCCCCCCGCCTCTCCGGGCCCGGATTTGCTGTGTCAGCCCCGGCGCGGAGCAGCGTGCGCGGCCTTCCCGCCACATGGCCCGGCCCGGCCCGGCCCCGCGCCAGCCCCGCCGGGCCTCACCTCCACGAACAGCAGCA